>NC_056739.1:1493770913-1494070913 GCF_019279795.1 Protopterus annectens
CATTAAAAATCATACAAGGCAAAAAACCATATAATAATAATTATTTAATAGAATAATGAAGTTTAAAAAACTTTATATAAAATCTCCTTGTTAATGTTTGCCTTGCATCTGTATGGACTAATTCCAAGACTAAGAATTTAAAAGTGTGTGTACTTCCAAGCTCAGTTGTGTGTTTGGCCAGGGCGTTAAGTGTGTTGTTCTTGTTGATGGCATATATGTGTTAAGTAGACACTCAGCCAAATAAACTAAGTTAGTAGATTTACAAGTGGCATAGTGTTTGAAAAAGTAAGTTCTCTGTGTTGTAGGATGTATGTATGTATGAGTGTGGGAGCAGGATATGTGTCTGCATTGATTGCATGATTGGCAAGCAAAGGTACTTTTTCAAACACTATGCCATATATGCCATCAACAAGAACAACACAAACACACAACTGAGCTTGGAAGTACACACACTTTTAAATTCTTAGTCTTGGAATTAGTCCATACAGATGCAAGGCTAGGTAATTCAATGAATAAGGTAGAAGAAAGAGAGAACAAATGGATTTTGAAACTCCAAGCCCACAGGTTCGGGCTTAATGATAGGCTTAGTATCAAGCCTTCTTTAGCAGCCAGATCACTCAAACATTAACAAGGAGATTTTATATAAAGTTTTTTAAACTTCATTATTCTATTAAATAATTATTATTATATGGTTTTTTGCCTTGTATGATTTTTAATGATATGAACTCTATGTATAAATAGTTATTTTTCATGTTGCCCTTTTAAATTTATGTGATGTCATGTGATTCTAACATATTTAAAGATGGATTCTGTAGTACTTTTTTATGTCTGATGAACCAGTTTCTGCAGTTTTCACTTTTATTAAAGTGGATTTATTTTACAAGTTTGTGCTTCTTCAATTTACTAAGGAACTTTGTGGAGATTTTTACAGCTCATGGTGCACTCTATATTTTTTCATATTTTTTCATATCTGATTGTGCTACAACAGAATACATTATGACTTTTGGTTTTCTTTCCAATCTAAAGCAAGATGTTATGCATGGAGTCGCAGTATTTCTCTCTTTTATGATATTTTTTCCAAAAATTATAGAAGCACTACAGAGATGCATCAGAAATCTGCTGTAATTTGTTATGATTACTCAGGCTTGCTAGATAAAGAAAAAGACATGGAATTCATGCAGGATGTGCTATGATATGCTCAGCATGACAGATGCATAACCTGGTATTAAGGCATATGGTAAAACTGCCCATTGTCAGGGTGAATGAGATTTGCATCCTTCACTAGTTCTTGTCCTACACAATGCATCACTTAGTAGTAGGCCATGAATAAATAACATGACTGAAAAGAAACAGCATGGCTTGTGTTCATTCTTCATAATGCCAAGTCTGTGGAGGCTGGTTATGTATACATATTAGGGAGATATGCTTTTAGTCCTAGGATAAAAGACTATATGCTAACCCCTTACAGCTACTCTGATTCTTTAAGATTCAACATGGTTATTAGAATAAAGTATTTTTAAACTGTTCTGAAGAAATCTTGTTTCTAAAATTTACTACTGTACTATAGTAATGCACTAAAGTACAGAAATGAAAATGTACATTTCCAAATCAGTGTGATTATAATATTTTTGACATGATGTTTGTGTCTTTCGGCTTTTCCCGGTTAGGGGTCGCCACAGCGGAACTCCGGTCCGCTAATGATTGGCAGTAGAGTTTTATGTGCTGGCTTGCCAGACCTAATGCACAACCTTCAAAGAAGGAACGCCCATTCATGCATGTTGCCACACAGAAGACGCTCTAACTGAGAATTGAGCGAGCAACGTCTAACTGTGAGGCAACAACGCTACCGCACCACCACCACCGCAGTCAATATTTTTGACATGATAATGATTCGTAATGGACAGCACAATGGTGCAGTGGGTAACATTGTTACCATGCAGCAAGAGATATATGGTCAAGTTCTCAGATGGGATGTCTTCTGTGTGGTATCCTCATTTCATCCATGTGTTTGTATTTCAATGTGTTTTCTCTGGATGCTTCAGTTCCTTCCCGTATCAAAAAGACATGTGGTAGGTATACTGACGACTCTAAAATTTTGTCAGTTGGTGTGTGTGTGCTTGTGTGCGTCATGTGTGCGCATGTGCATGTGTGCATCTGTGTGTGTGTGTGTGTGTGTGTGTGTGTGTGTGTGTGTGTATGCGTGCGCTATACACAAGCCTGGCACTCTGTTTCCTTTTCCTTCTAACACTGTAAACTTTGTAGATAGAATTGACCTTTCATGGGATTGCTATAAGAATCAAATCCATCTCATCTGTATTGCATGGTTTGGAACAACTTATAACCCAGTTAGTCAAGCCGAATCAAAACAAGCCAAATTGGGGCATTTCCTAATTCTTCTTGTACATACATGGGTAAACAACATAATCTTTCATTTCTTGAAATGTGGTCTTGCAAAGCCTGACATGATCAGGTAGCTTAACATTAACACATGCACTACACATCAATGAAAGTTTTTCCCCCATACATTCTCTGCCCTGTGCTGGTAGACAATTGCAACTACACAATTCATTATAAATATGTCTAAGGTCACTGCTTGCCATGGAGAGGGGAGAAGCAATAGAGTATCTGTGACTCAAGAGAAATAGCCAGAATAAAATGATATTCCCTGGCGACATACATAATTGCTTGGACAATAACAAAATGGTAATATGACCAATTCACCTGTCCAGTTATCAATCTGAAAAATAAATAAAACAAATAACAGTAAGCAGCAAGTGACCTCACCATAAATAGTGTAATCACTTATCAGATATAGAATGTATTGCCCAATTCACTAGGATACACCACATTTTTATGAATGGAACACATTGCGTGAGAATGTCAGGTAATTAAATATGGCCATTTTGATTTGTAATTTCAGACTATGTTTTGGGATGTAACCAAATAGCAAAAAACGCCAAACTGCTATGACTTCTAAAACTTGACTTTAATATAAATGGTGAGCACTTTCCCAGTGTATAATATTGCTTCATCAGACCCTATCTTTTGGATGTGGCAAAGATATCACTTTAATCTTCAAAAATGAACCTCATTCATATGGATATAGCAGGTCATGAAGAATAAGACCTCCTCTTTTCATTGCATTTTTGTCACTAGTTAGCCTTTGGAATTAGTTGAATGTCTTTATTTTATTTTTCCCCTTTCCTTTGCTGTGTTTTCTGTTGACATTGGAAGGTTTGGTTATTAGTTTGGATGTACTGTTTACTCAAATGTGTGAAGTACAAAGTTCTTTAATTTCGTGTTCTGGTGTTAGTGGTTGTATTTGGGGAAGAATTAGCAACTTTTATATCAATTTCATTAACTGGTCATATTTTATTTCTTTTGTTAAAATATAATCTGTGTGTGCACAATGTTACACTTTTTAACAGGTTTAGGTATTGCCATTCATTATGGCCGGGCTTGTTTTTTTCATGTTAGATACATATTTTTATGTTTTTGAATTTTATTTCTTCATTTTTACATTTTATTCAACTTTTTAATGTCTTACTGGGGCATTCTTCCTTACTAATGGTGCTGTTTGAGATATCTTGTTTTTTTTTTGAATGGGTCATTATTGTATGGCTTTTTGTTGTAGTTAGAGTAATACTTTAATGTTTGATATATTTGAACTGACTGATGTAATAATTTGCTTTTTAATATCACCATATTGAGCTTTGTGATAGTTTTATGTTGTAGTGGTTAGGTCTGATGTCATTTTTAGCTTGAAGAGTTTATTTCAGTCACACTTTGCATACTTGTTTAGTGTACTCCTGGTCTTTTATTAATACTATTAATACTCTGAAATTGCTGGACTTTTGAGAGTAGGTTTTATTTGGCTTTGCTATACTCAGTTGAGGTGTATTTTACTGTTTGTCTTTTGTGTGACTTCTTCTTGTTGAAGTTACCTGTTTTGATAAGAGGTCTAATTGTTTTGGCACAACTAGATCCCTGTTTGTACAAAACCAACATGCTTTTGTACTCAAATTTCCTTAATCCCCACTGCTGTGTGACCATCAAGTTAATATAATTACTTAAGAGGGGGTGCATCTTAATAAACATTATTATCTGATGTTGTTAATCTTCATTCCTTACTGATGGGTGTCGGTTCCATCCTCTGAACTGAGTCAGCCTTATAACATGTATATATAATATGCCAGCCAAAAAACTCTCAAGCTAAGCTTTTACCCACAGTACCCTTCTCCTTCTTACCTCAGATCTCATTTGCCACGTAGCTGTAAAGACGTGTCAACCCAGCTGTCAGCTAAGTACTTCAAATTTTTCATTTTTTTTTCATAATAAAAACCTTTTCTCTTATTAATGTCCTAGTCTAATACCTTTAAAGTATTTCTTTAGTTTATCATTAACTTTATCTACTCTCTTACCGCTGTTGTTGGTTTACTGTCTCCCTTACCTACTAGGTGATCCTTAAGCACCATTGTTGGTACAGGCCCTTTCTCTCTCCCTTTCTCTTTACCTTACCCTTGAGGTATTTTTAATACCATTGTTGGTATTCCCTTTTTCCCTTTCTTTCTTTCTTTAAAAAAAAAAAAAAAAAAAAAAAAACATTCCTCTATCTTTCTTTTACAGTTGGTTGTCGTAGCAGTAGTTGATAATCTTCTTTTTGTCCACCATGTTGGAGAAAAAAGGAACTTCAGGATTTAAGCAGTGTGGCCGCAATATGCCAAATTCAGACACCCATGTATCATGTGTGTATTGTCTGGGTGTTCCTCATCTTTCTGTTCAGCCTCCTTGTACTATATGTAAAGGGTTCAGCTCTCGAACCCTTAATGAGAGAAAGAATAAATTGATTTTTAAGGGCCTTCTTAAGACACCCTTCTCAGAGGCTATTTCTGGGTTGGAGGACTCACTACCTCCTAGTAAAGAGCACAAAAAGAGACCACATTTGGTTCCTTCCTCACCCTCTGGTGATAAGAAGCAGGAACCAAGACAAAATATACTCAAACTGACTTCTTCAGCCTCAGGGCTCAAAATAACATCCACGGCACCATCTTTGGTACCGACTTCAGTGTTGTCTTCAAAAATTGTGTCTTTGGCACCAGCCATGGCACTGATAATGTCTACAGCACTGACCTTGCTTAAATTGGTGATCTCTGCCTCGGTGCCATCTTTGATAATTGTAACCACGACACTGATCATGGCACCAAGCCTCCAGTATCTGCTCTGTCCATTTCAGTACCAGACACCCTTTCCACACATGTCTCTACTCTCAAGACCTCGGTCCCAATAGACCATTCTGCCCTGACCAGATACTCACCCACAGTGGATCGTTTCTTTGGGCAGCAGTTTAGACCTTTCTTAGAATAGCCCGACTCCCATTCACGAATATCAACATGATCAACCAGGAACCTCTCGGAACTGGATGTGGTGTGTCTTGTGGATCAGCTGCTGTTGGCAAGAGGGATTACAACACCTTCCAAAACTCCCCTCCCATTTGGAGTTGGGAGTCTATCTACACGGACTCCAGCTTATTCTCCTCTTTTGGCCTCTGTGCAGGCATCAAAGTCCCTGGCACCAATGCTTCTTTCTGTACCCATTTCTTTGGTTCCACTGGTGGTTCTGGAGCCAACCCTTTGGTCTTTGGTTCAATTGGGCCATTCTCAGGATCGTGACTGGACTGTGGGAACCGTGACACCTGGTACAGTGCCAGTTTTTTTCCACGGCGCCTTCTACTATGGTTCCAAGAATCTTGACAGTACCTAGTCCTCTCGGAGCTCCTTCCTTGGGAGCAGGCCTGTTGAAGCGGGGATGAGACCCCGGTTCTGAGGTTGTCCTTTTCAGTTCTGAGCTCCCATCCCTCTTCAGACAGGACAGCTTTCCAAGAGATGGAGAGGGCCCTTGCCTCTGCAGGCAAACCATCAGCATCGGAATACCAGTTATGTCCTCACTCTGAGCCACAGCTGACATAAGCCACCACTTCAGGACATCGAGCAGAAGAGCCTCAAGATACCCTACCGCAGGGTGCCCCCTCTTCGGAGTCTTCTTCAGAAGCCCCTGCTGAAGAGGTACCATGCAAGAGGACATGCGAGAGGAAGCACGTGGAGTCCCCTCCCGAAGACATGGACTATGATGAAGGGGAGGGGTCCCCACGATCGCCCGCTGATGATGTCTCCTTTGGAGACATCCTGGAAATCCTGAAACAGCAGGGTGACTGGAAGTCCACCAACCCCTCCTCCAAGGCGTCCGTATTCCTGCAGGCTTTTTGTGCTTGACCCTTTAATTCCTGGGTGACTCTGCCTGTAGATGAGCTGGTACAACTCATCGTGCAGCACGCATGGAAAAGTCCTGATACTATTGAACCAATCCCATGGAGACCAGACAAAATTTTATCCTTTCCCGAGCAAACACCGCACTGGTCCAAGGGTCTCCCTGTAGATGCTCTGGTGGTAGTGGCAGCACTAGGAAGGAGCTCGCTGAGGAAAGCCAGACTGTCCACCCCCCAAACCATGAGTCTCGGGGGGGGTGGACAGGTTAGGAAAGCAAGTTTTTGCCTCATCAACCTGTGCCATCAGGTCTTTGAACTATCTGGCACACTTCACTAGGCTTCAGAGAGACCTAGTCTTGGAACTTTCCAAAACCTTAGCAGAAGCAGTTTCTGACGAGGTACGTGATGAAGTTGCCTTGCAGCTTGTGACCCTGGAATCCATATCCAACTCCTCCATGCTGAAGGAGCAGCTAGAGCGGCAGGTTCAGGCGTTGTCATGAGGCATCACACCTGAATGTGCCTTTGTGACTTTGTGGACCCTTTTAAGTCTTCCTTTCTTAACGCTCCAGAGGAAGCTTCTTCTCTTTTCAACCCAAAAGTAAAAGACACATTGGCCAGGTGTGAAAAGGACGGCAAGACCCTGTTTGCCGTGGGCATATGTTTTTCCATCCCTCAATAACCCTAGATGTTAAGTTGTCTATCTCGCCTTCATTCTTGCTGGATGGGTTCGGAGCCGACCTCGGCTCCGACTCGGCCACTCTAAAAGCTCGAGAGTTGGTTCCACCGGCTCGAGGCTCCCCTTATATCCCATAATGCTAGGCGTGAGTTACCTCAGATCTCGTTTGCCGCTACAGCATCGAGGTGTTGTTTTTTTCTACCGGCTTGTTGGTAAGTGTATTTTTTGTGAAATTAGCATACTTAAAACCCTATATTTTTAAGTTTAAATATATTTCCCTTAGTGTAGTGGATTTCTACCCCTGTTTTCTGAAAAATCCCATTTTTTTCCCACAAGAACTTTTAAAGTTCTCTCTCGGGCCTTCTGGCCTTTCCCCATCCCCTAGTGGTGTGTGTGTGTTACTCTTAATTAAACTTAGTTAATTGTTTATTTTTGAGTTTTAGAAGTAAAATTAGTGTAATCGGTGTGTCTGTTTGAGTGTGTGTGATTACACTTTTTTGTCTAGGATGTCTAAAGACACAAAGGTCTCAGGCTTCAAGAAGTGTGATGCGTGCTGTCAGAAAATGTCTCTGACAGACGGTCACACTTCTTGTGTCTACTGGGGCCTGGTTTGCACCTGCAGGACTCCTGTGCTGTATGCCATGGCTTCAGCCCCAGGGTCCTGCAGGAAAGAAAAAATAAGTTGATCCTACGGGGTCTTCTTAAGCCTGAGGATTCCCTTTCTGTCTCTGGGAAGCCCTCTAAGGCTTCTAGGTCCTCGGCTCCAGCTACTGAGCCAAGACCTAAAGCTACAAAACCTATGTCTGCATCGGCTCCGGCTGGAGCCGATGAGTCTACAGCTTCTGTGGTTCCTCGGCTCCGGCTGGAGCCGAGGTAGTAATTCCTTGTCGGCTCCGACCAGACCTTCGGAGCCGACATCTAGGAAGAGATCCAGGTCACCATCCCTTGGCTCCGTTCATTCGGCTCCAGCATCTCCTCTGCTGTCTGAACGGAGCCATAAATCTCACTCCTCTAGGTCATCGAGGCTGTCAGATCATGACCTCCAGAGGGTAGTGAGTCGACTTGTTAAGTCCGAGGCACTGGCCCAAATGCTTCAGAGCCCGACTCATCAGTCGATGCCTGCCCCTGTCCATCAATATATTCCTCCTCCGACTCCGTTGAGCTCGGAGCCGGGGCGTTTCGGAACCGAGACTGTGGCAGCGTCGGAGCCGATACAGGTGTCTTCGGCTCCGTCGGCTCCGATTTCTTCTTTCGAGGATTCTCGGCGCCGGACTTCCCTCGTCGGCTCCGAGGGGGTGAGTGGCATCGGACCCTTGTCCGACCCCGCTCTTCCTCTTGGAGCTTCGGCGCTGGTGAGTTCGGCTCCGACATCGGCCTCGGAGCCATCACTGTCGGTGCCGAGGGAGGTTCTCAGCTTCTCGGAGCGGGGACCTCTGGCTTTGCCTGACAGGGGTGCGTTCGAGGTCATGCGGAGTGTGTTAGAGCCTGGCTCTACTCCACAGTCGGCTCCGTCCGCCCTCCCTCTACGGTGCCTCAGGTCAAGTCGACTCACTCCCTCATCCCGGACCGCAGAGAGCCAACTCCTCAGGAACCCCCTGTGGGGATTTCATCCTCTTCCGAGGCCTCTCCTGATTTGGCAGAAGAGCCCCCTCGGAAGAGGAAGTGTAAGAGGAAACACATTGACTCACCTGAGTCCATCACATCTGACACAGATTTAGATGATTCCGAGGGTTCCCCCCGTTCCCCTTCTGAAGATGTCTCCTTTGCAGACATTCTCGAAATCCTCAAACAGAGGGGAAATTGGCCAGCCCTCAGCCCTTCGGAGGATGAATCTGTGTACCTTGAGGCGTTCAGCTCTCGTCCTTCCACCTCCTGGGTGTCTCCCCTTGACCCCTCATGCAGGTGGTAGCTAAAAGGCATGGACGGCTCCTGATTCAGTGGACCCCACTCCCAGGAGACCCTCAAAATTCATAACGCACCAGCAGACAAACAGTTCTTGACAAAAGGAGTTTCTGTGGATGCTATGGTGGTAGCTGCTGCCACTAAGAAGGAACTAGCTGATCCTTCAGTACCTGTCCATCCACCTAACAAGGAATCTAGGTCCATGGACAGGTACCGGAAGCGGATGTTCTCGTCAGCGACATTTACTATGCGTTCGCTGAACTACCTGTGCCATTTCACTCGTCTTCAAAGGGACTTGATTAAAAAAGCGAGTGACATGTTGAAGGACCCTACAGCTGCGGGTTTTCAAGATAAGATGAACACGCAGCTGGCTACCCTTAACTCCATAGCCAACTCCTCCATGCGCCTCCTTTCTTATGCGGCTGATGGAGCAAGTAGGGCCGCAGGGACAGGTGTGGCCTTACGTAGGCATGCCTGGATGCGGCTATGCAATTTTGGACACCTTCAAGACGTCTTTCACTAACTCCCGTTTGATGGATCATCTCTCTTTGGTCCTCAAGTGAAAGAAACCTTGACTAGGTGCGAGACTGATGGCAAGACTCTTTCTGCCGCCGGAGTCCGTTTTCTACTCCTTCTAGGCCTTACCCCAAAGGCCAGAAAAGTGGGAAAATGTGGTTCCGTAAACAATCTCAAGGGACTTCGCCTGACGACAAAGTCGTTTCCCGCCAGAGGCAGAGGCGGGAATAACAATGGTAGACGCCCCTCGAGGCAGGGGCTCCGCAGAACCAGGGCAATCGGGAAGCCTTCTCTGATAACCCCTTTCAGCATCGGTGAGGTGTTGCCCGGCTGCCCTCCTTCGAGGCAGTCGGGGGAAGATTGTCACTGTACCCAGAAGCCTGGCTATCCCTGACTCAAGACAAATGGGTACAGTCCGTCATTTCCGAAGGCTATTCTATCCCCTTTCTTCGAATTCCAATCCAATCAAAAAAATCCCTTCCAGATGTTCCACCTGCTCAAAGGGATCTAGCGGTTTTGGAAATTTCAAAACTGCTTGCAAAAAGAGCAATTCAGCCAGTTCCAGCAGACCAGAAAGGATCCGGAATCTACTCAAGGTTCTTTTTAGTTCCAAAGAAAACAGGGGACTGGAGACCAATTTTGGATCTCAGTATCTTGAACAGATCAGTCAAGAAAACAAGATTTCGGATGGTCACGCTGCAATCCATCCTTCCCCTATTGGGAAAAGGCAACTGGATGTGCTCTATAGACCTTCAGGATGCGTACTATCACATAAAAATGAACAGACGCTCCAGAAGATTCCTCCGCTTCAGGCTGGGAACCAGTCATTTTCAGTTCAGGGCCCTGCCCTTTGGTCTCACCACTGCCCCGGTGTTTACCAAATGCATGGCAGTGGTAGCTTCTCACCTGAGACGACAAGGATTCCAGGTGTTTCCATATTTGGACGACTGGCTCCTCACAGCTCCCACCAAGCATCTCCTTCTGATGGCCAGGGATTACACTTTTCGCATTTGTCAAAAGTTAGGCATTTCAATAAATTGCGAAAAGTCTGTTTTGTCGCCTTGTCGTGCTATTACTTTCATAGGCGCAAATCTAGACACAGTAGACATGTCTGCGAGACTAACACATCAGAGAATAACAGACATTCACAAACTGGTCTCACTCCTTTTCAACAACAACAGAATCAAAGCCAGGTTAGTTCTGAAAGTGTTGGGAATTATGGCGGCGGCCATACCTCTGCTTCCATTAGCCAGATTCCACATGTGGATCCTTCAATGGATGCTCTTTACACAATGGTCATACCAGCAACTTCCAATGTCTCACACCATTATGATCACGCAGGCGTGCAAAAATCATCTCATGTGGTGGATGTCTTCTCTTGTTGGGAAGACCCTTTGTTCCACCCCCTCCGGTTGCTACTCTGACAACGGATGCCTCCCTGATCGGGTGGGGGGGGCATTATCAGGGCAGGACGGTCCAGGGCACATGGCAACCAAACGAATGCCACTTGCACATAAATGTTCTGGAGATGAGAGCAGTGCTTTTAGCGTTGCAAGCCCTTCAAGACTCTCATCCCTTGGGAACGATTGCAATCCAGACAGACAATATGTCTGTAGTGTGGTACATCAACAAACAAGGCGGAACCAGGTCATACCCCCTGTGTCGAGAAGCACTCAGATTGTGGCAATGGGCGATTTCTTCTCAGCGGTTTCTGATAGCAACGCACATCCCCGGGAAGTCCAATCAAATTGCGGACAAGTTGAGCAGAGCTATCCTCATGCCTCACGAGTGGTCTCTGAAAGACTCTGTTGTGAGAGAAATTTTCCTCAAGTGGGGTCAGCCTTGCTGCGATCTTTTTGCTACTCCCCAAAACAGCAAGTGCAGAGAATATTTCACTCTATTCCCTTTACCAGGCCAACCCAGCAGAGACGCTCTAGTCCAAGTTTGGCCCGGGACTTCTGTATGCATTTCCTCCCTTCCCACTAATCTCTCAAGTGATACAGAAAGCTATCGCTCAGAAGGCCTCATTGATCCTCATTGCTCCTTACTGGCCTCGACAGGTGTGGTTCCCCTTTCTACATCAATTTCTATTGAGCGACCGTGGCATCTGGACCTAGTTCCAGATCTTTTGATCCATCAGTCGGGTCAGTTACATCGCTCCCTCCCTCTCTGAACCTCACTGCTTGGTTCCTCCAGTTCCAACCTTAGCCAGGCTTCCTCAATTATCTCACTCCGTTCGAGATATTTTGATAGCTTCCCATAAATCTTCCACTCGGAAGATTTATTTGAGTAAGTGGAAACGCTTCACATATTGGGCTCAAGGAAGGGACATAGATCCTTTCACTGCTTCCATCCAAATAGTCCTTGATTTTCTAGCTGAACTCTTCCATGCAGGTTCATCTCCCTCTACTCTTAAAGTTCAATTGGCAGCTATTTCTAACTTTCATGTGGGTATTTCTGAATCTGCCTTAATGTCCCACAAGCTTTGCAAAGCATTTTTGAAAGGAGTTTTTCTTCTCAGACCTCCTATAAGAAATCCTCCTTCTCCTTGGGACCTAAATTTAGTTCTTGCTTCTTTGATTCTTCCCCCTTTCGAACCTGCAGTCTCCTGTTCTTTAAAATTGCTATCATGGAAGACTCTCTTTCTGGTAGCTATTACTTCAGCTAGAAGAGTTTCAGAACTTCAAGCACTCAGCTGTCGACCTCCTTATCTATTATTTCATAAGGACAGGGTATCCTTACGAACGAACCCGTCCTTTTTGCCTAAGGTAGTCTCGACGTCAAATCTAAATCAAAGCATTGACCTCCCTGTCTTTTTTCCAGAATATTCCAATAGATCTGAACAAAAATTACACTGCCTGGATGTTCATCGTCAATTGAGGTACTATTTGGACAGAACAAAACAATTCAGAAAATCTGACCAGCTGTTTGTCTCCTATGCAGAAGGCAGAAAGGGACTTTCAGTTTCAAAGGTATCATTATCCAGATGACTAACATCTTTGATTTCCCTTGTATATGAAATTAGACACCACAAGCTGCCTAATAAACCTAAGGCCCATTCCACCAGAGCTTTGGCTACTTCTTTAGCCTTCCAAGACAGACTGCCTATTGACACCATTTGTGCAGCGGCTACTTGGGCTACTCCTCACACTTTCATTTCTCATTATAAGTTGGATTTAGCTTCTAGGCATAGAGCTAACTTTGGTTCCACTGTTCTCAGGAGTCTGTTCCGTTAGGCCACCCGGGACAAGGTGCTAGGGACGCGGTCCCATCCAGCAAGAATTAAGAATTAAGGCGAGATAGACAACTTAACATAAAAAAGTTATGTTCTTACCATAACGTTCCATGTTAGTTGTCTTCTTCTCGCCTTCTTCTTAAGGCCCCACCCTCCTGCCCCCTGGCCTGGACAGACCTAGAGGAGTTGTGATTGTGACCTCTCTTTCTACCACCTCTGTACTTTAGGTATATGCTCTGCTGTGCATATTTCCTGGATCAGGATGTAGGTCACCCTTCTCTTCTCCCTTATTTATAGAGGTGGATTTTGTTACTAATTATTCTATTACTATTATAGGCTGGGCCTAGCTTACAAACGAGATCTGAGGTAACTCACGCCTAGCATTATGGGATATAAGGGGAGCCTCGAGCCGGTGGAACCAACTCTCGAGCTTTTAGAGTGGCCGAGTCGGAGCCGAGGTCGGCTCCGAACCCATCCAGCAAGAAGAAGGCGAGAAGAAGACAACTAACATGGAACGTTATGGTAAGAACATAACTTCTTTTTTAGGAATCAGAGGAGTGGAAAGATGTGGCACAAGAAATCTCAGGGTTCTTTCCATGACACACATGGTGAGCTTACTCCCCAGGGCAGACGGGGTAACTCATCTGGAAGATGTCCCTACAGAGGCAGGGGGGGTCCATGTAACCAGGGGACCAGAGATTCCTTCTCTGGACAGCCCTATCAGTGCTCCAGAAGAGCGGCCCAATTGCTATCTTCTGGAAGCAGTCGGGGGACATTTCTCTCTGCACATTCCTACCTGGCAAACAATAACCACAGATTCTTGGGTGCAAAGGATCATAGCCAGAGATTACCACATACCATTCAACCTTTACCCAAAGTCATCAAGATGAATTCCTGATGTTCTGCCCAGTTAAAGGGAAGCAGCAGCTCAAGAAATACAAAAGCTGCTTCAAAAAAGTCATCCAAACAGTCCTACCAGACCAAATTGGATCCAGATTCTACTTAAGATTCTTTTTAGTGCTAAAAAAGACAGGGGACTGGAGACCAGTTTTGGATCTCAGCATCCTAAACAAATTTGTCAAACAGGAAATATTCCAGATGGTCACGGTTCAGTCTATCCTTCCATTTCTGGAAAAAGATGATTGGATGTGCTCAGTAGATCTTAGGATGTTTATTACCACATAAGAATGGACAAATACTCCAGAGGATTCCTTCACTTCTGGCTAGGGGCCAATCTCTTCCAATTCTGAGCACTGCCCTTTGGCCTCTCTACAGCCCTCAGAGTGTTCACCAAATGCATGGCAGTGGTAACAGCTCACTTAAGACTTCAAGGATTCCTGGTATTTCCATGCTTAAACTATTGACTCCTCACCACCCCCACCAGGCGTCTACTGGAGATAGCTCTAAACTACACTTTCACACTGACAGAATTCAGTGAATCTCAATAAACTGGGGGAAATGCAAGCTAACTCAGTCTCAAACCTTGGAATTTATAGGAGCAATTTTCAATACACATGCTTGCCTGGTCTCTCTCTCCCGGATCACAGATTACACAGGATAAGATCCCAAATCTGGGTGATACTCTGTCAAAACCAAGTCTCAGCTCAGGCAGCTCTTCATCTCCTGGGCTCGATGGCAGAATCAATTACAATAGTTCCCTTAACAAGACTACACATGTGACTTCTCCAATGGCTCCTACTGATGCAGTGGTATCTCTTGCACCATCCTACCTCCTTTCAAATCTGCATAACTCAACAATGCAAACAAGATTTAATGTGGTGGATGAAGCCAGACAAGGAGCTATGAAGTTGCCTTTTCTCCCCACCTCAACCCAGGGCCACAGTGACCATGGACGCTTCCCTGATAGGGTGGGGAGGCTTTTCCAGGGGAAGATGGTCTAAGGCACTTGGTCAGACATACAGGCCAATCTGTATATCAGTGTCCTAGAACTGAGGCCAGTGCTTCTGGCATTGCAAGCATTTCAATCTGCTCATCTGTCAGGGACAATTGCTATACAGTCTGACAATATGTCAGTAGTCTGGTACATCAACAAACAAGGAGGAACCAAGTCCTATCCGTTATATTGAGAGGCCATGACAATTTGGCAATGGGCGATAGCTTCCAGACGCTTTCTGACAGCAACGCATATTCCCGGGATTTCCAACCTGATTGCAGACAAGCTGAGCAGATATCTCCTACTGCCTCACAAGTGGTCCCATAATCCAGTTGTGGCAGTGAAGATCTTCAGCCACTGGGGTCAGCCCTGCTATGATCTTTTCGCTTCCCCAGCAAACCACAAATGCAGCAGCTAGTTTGCCCTAATCGTCCCACAGGGGGAATCCATGAGGGACACTCTGATACACGATTAGCCCATGGGACTTCAAATGCCTTTCCTCCCTTCCCTCTGATTCCCCTATTTCTAAAGAAGGCCCTTCATCTGAGAAGCAAAGTAATCCTCATTGCCCCTTAATGGCCGTGATGAATTTGGTTTCCCTTCCTTTGGCCTCACCTAGTACACCAGCCCTGGATTTTGGAGCCAGCTCCAGAATTCATCTTGCATCTGCAAGTGTTGAATCACGCCAACCTTCCCAGTCTCAAGCTGACATCTTGGTTTCTCCACTTCTGGTAATAGCCAGGCAGAGTAACCTTACCTCCCCAGTACGTCATATTTTTCTGGCTTCACATAAACCATCCACCAGAAAAATCTATCTCAGCAAGCGGAAGAGATTCCTATTTGGTCCCAACAAAGAAAACTGGACCCTTGCTCAGCTCCTGTTACTGTGGTTTTGGATTACCTGTCAGATCTTCTCCAGTCAGTTTAGTTCTAGTTCATTTAGCTGCAATCTCAAACTTCCAAGATTCATCCTTAATCTCCAATTGTCTCTGTAAAACCTTTTTAAAAGGGGTCTCACACATCAGACCACCCTTCAAAGAACCAATTGACCCTTGGAGTTTAACACTAGTACTACAATCCCTGACACAACCACCTTTTGAGCCTGCAAACTCTTGCGATATGAAGTTCTTATCCTGGACGTCACTATTTTTAGTAGCTATCACCTCAGCAAGATGCATATCCAAGCTTCAGGTCTTATGCATCACGTGCCCTTACATAGTCTTTCAAAGGGACAGAGTATCACTCTGGACTAACCACTCCTTCCTTCCTAAAGTTATTTCAGGATTGACAATTAACCAGACAATTGACCTACCTGTCTTTTTTCCTAACTACAAGTAAAAGAAATAAAATAAAAACTGAGTAAATGCTCAATAATACTACAATGCTCCTCAGAACGACTACTCTGGCAATTCGTTAATTAAGGTTTAAAAACGCTTTAATAAAACAACAGCGTTTAGACTGATGATATGGTGGTTCGTATGGACATGAGTAGCAATGGAACTTTACGGGACTTGATTTATGCCTTGGGCAAAAAGTTGTCATTAAAGGTTTAAAACTTGACAAAGCTTACTTGAATAGATGTTTAGAATTAAAAATAGTACCAATAGGGTTACGTTTTTTTAAGGCGCCAATGGGAATTTCATTAACTGAAGCTATTGAAAAAGAATTTAACTCATTATTTGATAATTTTGGTTTTGAATTTTTGAAGTTATTATTAAGTACAATGATAAAAGACTATGCCATGTGAATGAATGAAGTGGAAAAATTTAACACACTGATTGCAAATGATTTATTATTTTCAGTGGGAGAAGTTATATATTAAACAGTTTGATGTTGCTGAAGAGAAATGTGAAAAGATATACAAAAGATAATGTAAAAAGCTTGAGAGAGATTTAGAACAGCACCGTAAAAGTGATGCATATCCCTGGAGGAAAAGGGAAGGGAGGAGGTCAGACAGTTATGACAGACCCATTGAAGTAAATACTCAAAGTGCCCCCATCAGTAATGAACAATGAATATATATATCACCACAGGAAAAACAAAATTTTCATTGGGAGGGGGAACTAAAACAGTACAGGATGTGGAGAGATGGTTGGGATGGGGAACAGATGGACTGGAACAGGAAGACTTGGAACAGGAAAAAGCAAAAATGGACAAAGAAAAAGGGACAATGGAAACAATACAGGCAGAAGAGGGTATAAGAATAACCAATGAAGTGATATACGTCTTGGGTAATGTTAACATATATAATTACAAAAAAATCAATTTAGAAAAAGAACACTTCAGTGTACTATCTAAAGGGACGCAGTTTGTACCCAAAAGAAATTTTAATAATGTGGATAGAACCGAAATTATATTTAAGAAAGTTAAATCTGGCAATACATTTCCATGATAATTCATCTAATGGTCAGACAGGCATCCTGAAAAAGAAAAGTACCTTCATTCTCCCTACGCACCCCACTATAGCTTCATATGAAAGCGTGGTAACTAGAGAGTTATACAAGTTACAGCAAAGTATAAAATATATTAAGGTAAAAAAACAATTTGTCATTTAAGGAGAATGAAATGGTGAGAAAACTTGGGTCTCACAACAGTATCCACATTATGAAACTTGACAAAGGCAGAGGAGTGGTACTGTATGATACTTTGGAATATATCAACAAAATGTATAACATATTACAGGAGACTGGGAATTATGAGACAGTGTCCTTAAATGAAATTCATATTGCTTATCGACGCATTGACTTATACTTGCAGGAATTTCATATTGACAACAGAATTACAACAGACACATATAACTATCTAAAGTTAGAGTTTCCAGTACTTGCCACTATAGTGGGTATTCCGAAGGTACACAAGTATTTGATGGATCCACCATTTTGACCAATTGTTTCGGGTAGTAGATCTAAAACCTTCCCAATAGCAGTAGCCATAAACAGATGGCTTAAACATATATGTGAAAAATACCACATATTATTAAAGATTCCTGGGATTTCCTTAGCAGGTTAAAACCTGAAATATGGAAAGAAGGGCTAATATTTCTTACCATCAATGTAGTGGATCTTTTTTCATGCATCCCTAAGGAGGATGGGCTTGATA
Organism: Protopterus annectens; assembly: GCF_019279795.1. Taxonomy (NCBI): domain Eukaryota; kingdom Metazoa; phylum Chordata; order Ceratodontiformes; family Protopteridae; genus Protopterus; species Protopterus annectens. Next base: position 1,493,788,498 of record NC_056739.1, read on the forward strand.
GTTTTTGTATCAGAAAATATGCAGGATATGAATGGAAAAGAGTCAGCCTTATAGGGGAATGCATGTCAATAGTCCTTGCTCATAACTACATTTATTTTGAGGGCGAACACTACAGGCAGATTATTGGAGTGGTGATGGGTGCTGCTTGCGCCCCTATTTTTGCTGACCTAGTATTATTAGACTGGGAAGAACAATATGTGTTTAACAGTACGTTTAACAAAAATATTATATATTATAGCAGATATTTGGATAACGTATTTGTTTTATGGGAGGGCACCTCAGATGAAATAAATAATTTTGTGGATTACTTGAATAGCAAAAGTACATACTTAAAATTTAGGTACAGTAGTGATGGACAAGGTCTAGCATATTTGAACACATTAATTTCACATACATCTACAGAATTTAAGTCTTGAATACATAGGAAGGACACTTTCAGTAATTCGTACTTGGAATTTTCGAGCAATCATCCTAGAAGTCAAATGATAAGTATTTTAAAAGGGCAGTGTATTAGGACTGCAAGAATGACTTCCAGGTATGAGGAAATGTCACAGGGATTGGATTATATTGGATCCTTATTTAGAGAAAGGGGTTACCCCATAGGTATGATTGAGGATATCACTAGGTTTGTGAAAAAGGAATGGGGTAATAAATATAAGCCAATTTTAGGTTCAAGATTAGTACAGACAAACCCTACCACTAAAGGCTTAAAAGAGACAAATTTTAATCGAATTGGCATTTTGGAATATAATCCTTATGTCAACGAGTCAAAAATATAATTACAAAAAATTGGAATATTCTGAAGTCTGATGAGGAAATTATTAACAAAGTGGGAGAGGCCTCAATTTTTGTCTATAAAACAGGACAAAGTATTAAGAAAAAGTTGGTGAATTGCAGTTCTTTTAAAGATCAGGGCAGCAAGGAGGGGCACACTAGAAAATGTGGAATTTGACAACAGTGTCATGCTATTTTAGAAGTCGATTATTATCTTGGAAGACACTAATAGGACAGAAATGAAATTTAAGCATGGAAACTGCAACACCAAACTTGTTATATATCTAGCAAAGTGCACTGAATGTTCTGTATTCTGTGTTGGTAAGACAGACGGGTGTCTTAAAAATAGAATCTATGATCATTTATATAATATTAAGAGGAAGGATAAAAACAATGCTTTGTTCAGATATCTGAATAATAGCAGGGGATGTAACTCATTTAAGTTTGGTATACTTGAACATGTCAGACTTAATCCTAGAAGGGGGAATATAAAGGTTTTATTGGGGGAAAAAGAGGTTAAGTGGCAATTACTTAATGCTACTAACCCACCTGGTCTGAATGACAACATCCCCATAAAACCAGTGCTGCAGGCTAGATTGATGAATTCTATGTTGGTGAGACAGACAGGTGTCTTAAAAATAGAATCTATGATCATTTATATAATATTAAGAGGAAGGATATAAACAATGCTTTGTTCAGACATCTGAATAATAGCAGGGTATGTAACTCATTTAAGTTTGATATACTTGAACATGTCAGGCAATCCTAGAAGGGGGAATATAAAGGTTTTATTGAGGGAAAAAGAGGTTAAATGGTAATTACTTCTTAATGCTACTAACCCACCTGGTCTGAATGACAACATCCCCATAAAACCAGTGCTCAACAACCATGAGTAAAAGAAATAAAATAGAAACTGAGTAAACGCTCAATGATAGCACAGTGCTCCTCAGAACGACTACTCTGCCAATCCATTAATTAAGGTTTAAAAACATTTTAATAAAACAACAAAATCGATACAGATTAAGGGCTTTCATCCACTACTAATGTGGACTTCATCAGAATACGTTAAACTCTTTACAATAGATTTAAATACACACAAAATTGGTGCCAATGGACCATGAAAACCAATTAAAATTGTGCATGGATTTAAAGTGACACACTTTGAATTAGACACCTAACTCATAAGGTACATTGTGAAGTCATTAAGTGCAAAACGTTTTGTACTCTTGTGCTAACTATCACATCCAATGCACATTCCATTTACAGTGAACAAATAAAAATATAAAATGGAAATAATATACAATCAGGGAAATAATATGCAATCAGTGGCATAAACCCATAATAATGGGTACACAGTTAGTAGAAGGCTCTGTATACCTGGAGGAAAAATATTAAGTGGTAGCCCCTTCCTTATGTCCTATATGGACAGACTCAAAAAACTCTTAACTATTCTCTGTCTAATATCACCTATTTAGAGGCGATCTCTGCTTGACTTACAAAGCCATATCTGACCCAGTTCTGTTAGAAATGCTTCATAACCCAGAGACTGCCCATGCTATGGAGTAGACTTTCCATACATGTCACGCAGAGTACCTCGCTGACCCTCTTCAAGACAAATCTTGACGAGTGGATGGGAAATAGAAAATTCACTCCAGGGATAACTCCAGTGGCTCTTCTCGACAGAGGCACTGGGAACTAAAGTCGTGTGGCACAATGCTAGGGCAATCCTATGGCTAGGCTTGTAAAGGCCTCAGGGCCATTAGCCTAGTACACACTTATGAACCTATGAATGAAGATGAACAACACAGATGGAATGATATGGTAAGAACATAACTTCTTTTTCAAGAAACACTTTTTTGTTTATCTACTTCCTACTCACTTCCTCAAGTAATTATTGCCACTTTGCCTGCTTCATCCATTACACATACTCTGTTTTATTTAACAAAACAGAAAGAAAAACTTCATATATTGGAAGACACTGGAAAGAATCACCTTACACAGGATAAGGAACTGGCATCTATGTTATGCATTGCTTACCCCATCGAAATTTCCACAAACAACTTAGGAGAAAAAAATGCTGTTGTTGTATGACTGTTGGACTCAAAGTTAGACCTAAAATTAGTAATCTATATGTGCACGGCTACTTGTATATTGTATTTTGTTTAATGTATTTTAATATTGCCTCATCTCAGTGACACAATGTTGAAAAAAATGTCATAGGGAATTATATACAAATGTTTTTCATATTGATCACTGCTGCAGTAGCCTTATCTATATGGGTTCTATCCTGCCAAGGTTTTAACACCCAGCCAGCTTCCAAAGCTTCAGGGCAGCGTCAACATGTCCAGACTGTCAAGCAGCACATGACAGGCTGACCAAAACACAAGTTTGGGGGCAAAGCCCTTCAGAGTATTACTGCTGCTGAAGAGTACACTCCTCTGAGGCTTTTGAGGATCAGTAGTCAGCTGGTACTTTTCTTTGCTTTTTTCCCCTTTGGGGAACAAAATTCCATTTTCTTATATTTATTGAAGTTTTATTACGTTCCCCTCCAGGAAAGTTATTTTAAAGCTAAGAATGTAATGTTTTAATGGACTGTCTCAAGTCTGTAATGTTCTTTTAAATGGAGCACTCATTTTTTTCTGTCAGTTTTAAAATAGTATAAAATAACTGATAATATATTTTCTATGGATAAATCGTGTTTAATTTTCCATTCTGGGGCTGCCATAGTGTATGACAGTGCTTTTTACTGTGTTTTTTGTGATAAAAAAATTGAACTCTGTAGACTGGTTCTTTTACTGGTATTTGCTGCTTGTCTTCCCAGGAAAGAGGCATCATTTTCAGCTTGGCCAAGGAACATATTGTTGGTCCCATGGTTGGTCCTTATTCAAGCCACAAAAAGAAAAACTTAAGCAAGCAGCCTTTGCCACCACAGCAGGCTACCAATTTGCCTCAGCCACGGGCGGGTGACTGCTGTGGGCATTAATTGTACCTAAGACCACTCATCCTTTAACCCAAATCTCTCTGGTATAGCACCTGCAGCCACTATGGATTGGGAGTTGGCCAGGATCTCTGTGGCTGTTGGAGCCCCCATGTGGGCAAGGGAGAGCCACTCTTGTTGGTCATGGGAGAGGGAACAGGGGAGGTTTTCCTGTTATGTTAGAATGCTGTGACCATCCCTGTAGAAGCTATGGCTGCTGTTAGTAACATGGCTGGCCCCATTTTTCTTGTCAAAAAGAAACAAAAAATAAATATGTATCTACTGCTCTGAAATTACTTTGGAGTGGAGTTTACTGGGACTGGCTCAGGGTTTAATTCAGGCTAGTGATCATTTTTGTAGAGTAGTTTCTGGTAGAAGAAAGAAAGAAGGATCCCTCTTTTCCTAAACAGATTCAAAATTTTGAATCTGAACAGGAAGATGCAGGGACATAGGTTCATAGGTTCACATGTGTGTGCTAGGCTAATGGCCCTGGAACCTTTACAAGCCTAGCCTATAGGATTATCCTGGCATCATGCCACCCGGCATTAATTCCCAGTGCTTCTGTCGAGTAGAGCCACTTGAGTGATCCGCATGGTGAATTTTATATTTTCCATCCACTCATCAAGATTTGTCTTGAAGAGGGCCAGTGAGCTGCTCTGTTTGACATGTATGGGAAGTCTATTCCATAGTATGGGCAGTCTCTGGGTTATGAACCTGTCCCTCCAGCATGTTCTGTTGATTGTGGTAATGAGGTTGAGGTCTTTGGAGAATGTTGTGTGGAGGGATTGGGATTTATTTAGATGTAGCATTTCTAACAGAACTGGGTCAGACAAGGCTTTGTAAGTCAAGCAGAGATTGCCTTTAAGTAGGCAATATGAGACAGAGAATAGTTGGAGTTTTTTTTAGTCTGTCCATATAGGACAACTGTTTAAGGCCTAGGATCATCTTTGTGAGGTACTTTTGTGGCCTCTCCAGTTGTTGCAGGTGTCTAGTGAGGTACATGCCAAATGGGGCATTGTACTCAATGACTGGCTTAATGAGGGAAGAGTAAAGGGAGAGAATGATTCTTTACATAACTATAGAAGGCCTTGTGATTGCCTTTACTATCTGCTGCAATTCAGTTTTCATAGCTAGCTTTAGAGGATTTGATGGTTTCTGGCTCAGAAATTGTAGTCATTGGCTGTTTGGGCAATTTTTCCATCTCTTTCAACTTTCTGATTTAAAAGCCTGCATTTGCACTTGTTTCTTTCCTATAGCTAGTCTAGTTCAGATACAGATTCTTAGTTTTAGCACTTGAATTTGCTTATTCGTGCTCAGCACTTGTTCAGACCTTGTTGTAAGCACTAAATAAGCTATAAATTACTACAACACTCAACCTTCCTCATTAGCTAGACGAAAACAGTTTTTGTACTTATTTTCCTCACTTGCTTAGAGAAAAACAGCTGTTTTACTCACTTTCCTCACTTGTCTAGAGGAAAATAGTTTTTTATTCAGGCATGTCTAAGGTTCAGCTCCCAGTGTTCTCTCGTGTCTATCTGATTAATCTGGGCATCTTGGGGCAATGTAGCAACTTCCTTGTGTACACAGACAACCCTTTCCTCCTACCACCCAACACTACAACCTGTGAGAAATGCACTTATCTAGCCAAACTGGAGGTAAAGCTCTCTCCAACCAAGACTGAACTTGACAGTCAAGAGGAGAAGGTAAACACTTGCACCACACCACACTCATCACATAGTCCCACTAAACCTACACCACCAAAATCCCCACATAGAAACACAAAAACATTCGAGGAGGCTCTCAATAATAATCTGCTCAAGCAACAGAGACCTCCAAAGCAGAAACGCAAGCAACCTCCACCCCCCAACACAACCCAAATGACCCATAGCCCACAGACTCAGTGTGTCATTCAACCACACCCCATAAGGCAAAACAACGTACCCAACACACTAGTCATAGGTGACTCTATAGTTAGGCACACTGATGTCCTACTCACCAGGCTAAACAAGGAGAAGGTTAGTGTCAGCTGCCTGCCGGGTGCCAGGATTGCTGCATAACCCATGCACTCAGGTCACTCCACAACAAATACAAATATGACTGTCATTGTCGATGTTGGTGTGAATGACCTGAGACATACCTCCCTGGACTACATGAAAAGAGACATGGAAGAGCTCTCTGATCTTGTAGCCTAGGCAGGTATGACCCTAGCCCTGAGTAGCATCCTGCCATCACCCAGAATGATACTGCAGTGCAAGGATAAAATCACTGACTTCAACAATTGGCTAAGCTTCTGGTGTCATTCTTAGGGGATCCAATATCTGTCTGCCTAGGATGACATGGTCGACAGACCACGATGCTTTGCCAGAGATGGCCTGCACCTGTCACCCCTGGGATTCCAGATACTGGATAAGGCTCTTGCCACCCCTATAGTGCCTTTTTTAGGCAAGGTTCAAATGACAAATTCACCACCGTAACAGGAACAATCAAGCAAAAACTGAAGGTAATGCTACTCAATGCTAGAAGTCTAAATCTCAAAATGCACTCCCTAAAATAGAGAATATCGATATCTGTGCAGTGACTGAGACCTGGTACAAGGCTCCAGAGCGCAACCTTGGATTACCAGGCTATAACGCATACCACACTTTGAGGCTACCTAACCTGGACCGGAACACCAAAGGCGGAGGTGTGTCCATATTCATTAAGGATATTCACACCTCCAGGCTAGTTGCTCAGCATAATGCATCCAAGGTTATCCAAGTGCAACTAATTCTGGGCAAAACAGAAATCCAAATTGCAGCTTGCTACTGATCCCCCACCATGCCCCAGGATTCCCACTCCTCTTTTCTTGATATACTGGAAAATATTAGGGTTCAACCAAACACCCTAATAACGGGAAATTTCAACTACCCCACCATTAACTGGGAAAACTACTCATGTACCAATTCCTTCACTCACCAGTTTCTGGAATTCATAAATTCCAATGCCCTGGATCAACTTATCCACACACCCACCAGGGGCAACAATATCCTAGACCTAGTCATTACCAACATGAGCCACCGGTGTTCCAAACCTGAAGTCAACTCCTCGTTGATCAGATCCGACATTAAGCTAATCACCCTAGATAGCCACATCCCACACCCACCCCCCATTAAGGAAACCATGGTAAAAAATGTCTCCAAAGCCAACTACATGCTTCTTAAGACAGAAGTGGTGAACTTCATGACACCCATGCAGATGGACAATACAGTTACGACTGCTGAATCCTACACAAATGCACTCTATAAGCACTTACATGAGTGCATGGATCATGCTATCCCAAACAGAACCAAAATGCTCTACTCTAAAAAAAAGGGAAGCCAATCTGGTGGTCCCCTGCCATAAACAAACTCTACAATAGAAGGAAGAAACTGTTGCAAAAGAGAGTAAAATCCCACGAGTGGAGGAGCTCCCTGGTCAGCCTCAGTAAGAAGCTGAGATCCCTTATAAGATCCTCCAAATTTAGCTATGAAAACAAAATTGCCACTGATTCTAGGAACAACCACAAAGCATTCTATAGCTATGTCAGGAATCTCAATGGCAACACCCATATCTGCTCTGAGTTACAACACAACAGCATGAAAATTACAGAACCACCTGATATTGCCAAAATCCTGGCAGATAGGTTCAGTGCTAACTTTACCCCCCTTTCACCCTCTTAAGGGCCCATATCTATACAGGATGAATGCAGAGTCCCTGTAGTCACAACTCTGCAGGTAAAAGCTGCACTCTCTAAAGCCAAAAACACAGCATCCATGGGACCGGACAACATCCCAGACTGCATTTTACACGAACTTCAGAACGAACTGGCTCCCCAACTAAGCACCATGTTCAATCATAGCCTCATGTCAGGCTTTGTGTTCACTGAATGGCACCCAGCAACAGTTATCCCACTCTACAAAGGGGGAGCCAGCACTGATCCCTGGAACTATCGCCCTATAAGTCTGACGAGCCTGGTCTGTAAGGCCATGGAACGTATCATCATGGAACTCATAAACAATGACACTGGTAACCTCCAAACTCTGGGCCCCACCCAGTTTGGGTTTGTGAAAGGCAAATCATGCCTCCTGAACCTGATCTACTTCTTTGAGGCAGTCACGAAAGCCGTAGACGAGGGTAAGGTGGTTCACACAGTCTTTCTTGACCTCACCAAGGCTTTCTACACCTTCCCCCATTCTGGAATTATAGCTAAACTCACGAAACTAGGTATAAATCCCTACATCACAAGATGGATTGCCAACTGGCTTACTGACAGAACCCACATTGTAAAAGTTGCAGACTCCAAATCTGACTTCAAACAAGTGACAAGTGGAGTACCACAGGGTTCAGTCCTGGGACCTCTCCTGTTTGGGATCTACTTCTCTAAAGTACAGGATAACACAGAAGGCCTTTGGCTATTAAAGTTTGCAGTTGACTGAAAACTAGGAGCCATAGTCGAGTCCCCAAATGATGTGGACATGCTACAGAAGGGCCTCACTGAGACAGATGCCTGGTGTCAAAGCCATGGCCTCAAGCTCAATGCCAAAAAGTGCATTGTCATCCCCTTTGGTAAAAACTCTGTACCCATGTACTGGCACATAGGCAGCAGTCTACTTAACACCGAATGTGTGATAAGAGACCTTGGGACCCAGGTGGACAGTAGTCTCTCCTTTGATAATCACATCACCACAGTAGTCATGAAATCCTTCTACGTGGCACACCTCATCACAAAAGGTTCTCATCCAGGAAAAAAGAGGTCATTGTTCCCTTCTACTTGACACTCATTAGACCTATTATAGAGTACAACGCCCCTTTTGGAATGTACCTCACAAGACATCTGCAGCAGCTGGAAAGGCCACAGAAGTACCTCTCAAAGAGGATTACTGGTCTCAAACAGATGCCCTACACTGACCGTCTCAAAAAACTTCAGCTTTACTCTGTAGCTTATCGCCTACTCTGAAATGATCTCCACCTAACATATAAAGCTATGTCAAACCCAGAGTTGTTGGACATGCTACACCTAAGGAAATCCCAATCCCTCTGAGTTACACGCTCTAGGGACCTAAAACTTGTCACCACAATAAACAGGACATGCTGGAGGGATAGATTCCATACTCTGGAACAAGCTATCCATCTATGTCAAGCAAAGTTCCTCATTAGCACTCTTCAAGAAATATCTTGATGAGTGGATGGGAAATAGGAAGTACACCCCAGGGATCACTTCTGTGGCTCTGCTAGACAGGGGTATAGGAAAATAACTTTCTTGGGTGGCATAAGCCAGGGAACCTTGTTGGCAAGGTTTACTTAGGCCCTTGGGCCGATAGCCTAGTACCTACCTATGAACCTGTGAGGGATCTCAACTTTTTGTTGAGACTGATAAGGGAGTTTTTCCAGTTTTGGAACTTCATCTTATTCCGCATCAGTTTCTTCTTTCTGTTGTAGAGTTTGTTTATGGCAGGGAACCACCAGATTGACTTCCTTTTTTTGGATGAGAGCGTCTTGGTTCTATTGGGTATGGCAAGATCCATGCATTTGTGTATGTGTTTGTACAGTGCATTGGTGTATGATTCAGCAGTCATGCAACTATTCTCCATTTGCATGGGTGCCATGAAGTTAGCCACCTCTGTTTTTAGGAGCTGAAAGTTAGCTTTGGAGAAGTTTTTCATGGTGGTTACCTTTCTGGGGGTGGGGGTTGGTGGGAGGGATGTGGATATCCAAGGTGATTAGTTTGTGGTCGGATCTAACCAGGGATGAGTTGACTATTGGTGTAGAGCAATGGTTGCCCATGTTAGTAATGACCAGGTCAAGAATGTTGCTACCTCTAGTGGAGGTAAGAACGGGCTGGTCCAGGGCATTGGAATTAATGAGTTGCAGGAAACATTGGGCAAGTGTATTGGTACATGAGTAGTTTTCCCAGTTAATGGAGGGGTAGTTGAAGTCGCCCAGTATGAGTTTTAGGTTGAAGAATTTATTGACTCTGAAGAAGCCTTTGAATGTTTAAGGTGAAAGCGCTCAGTCATTTGTTTTTTAATAAACAAGATGTTAAGTTGTCTCTCTCGCCTTCATTCTTGCTGGATGGGGTTCGGAGCCAATCCCTCGGCCATTTTCTAAAGCTCAAGAGCTACGTACTGGCTCGAGGCCTCCCTATATCCCACAATGTCTGGCGCTAGACCCTCAGATCTCATTTGCCGCTTCAGCTACAAGGTTGCGCTTCACTGGCTAAGGTCGTATTAATCTTTTGTATTTGTAGTAATTAAACTGTTAGTGTATATTTTTCTAATCTTTTGTTAAATCAGAGTAGTACTGTAGACTAGTCTTAGTTTCCCTGTGTTTTCTGACCCTTAGGAAACTCGTTTTTAATTAGAGAGTTTCTCCCCCACCCCATCTCCCAAGTAGGCCATTTAAGTTAGATGCTATCCCCTTCCCTTTTATATTGTTTCAGTAGGAAGTAGTGTTTAGCCATTTGTAGTCTAAGATTATAGTCTCTTAGTTTTTTGTTAGTATAGTTACCTAAAATCTTTTGTGTGAAGGTGTGGACTAGTGTGTGTGTGTGAGTGTGTGTGTTTTTTTGCAGTAGTCAAAAACCTTATCCATGGGTATTCCTTTTATTTCTAATATGTCAAAGGATACCAAGGTATCAGGGTTCAAGAAGTGTGACTCGTGCTGTCAGAAAATGTCTCTGACAGACGGTCACACATCTTGTGTTTATTGTTTAGGTTCCCTACACCTGCAGGACTCTTGCTCGGTATGTCATGCCTTTAGTCCGAGAGTCCTGCAGGAGCGTAGGAACAAGTTAATTCTCCGGGGTTTACTAAAACCCGAGGGGTCTCCGGGAAAGTCTCAGCCAGCTAAAACCCCTAAGCCCACCAAGCAGTCGGCTCCCAGTACAGAGCCATCGCCAGGTGGAGCATCTGCTTCAGTATCGGTTCTGTCCGGGACCGAAGTATCAAAATTTCTCTCGGCTCCGACCTTGGTGTCGGAGCCGTCAGGGAGCCATAAACGATCCAGATCGCCATCCCTGGAGTCGATTCGCTCGGCTCCGGGATCAGCTTTGCTACAGTCTGAACGGAGCCATAGGTCTCACTCTTCTCGGTCCTCGAGGCTGTCCGATCATAACTTGGAGAGAGTGGTCAGTAGACTCCTCAAATAGCAGGCCCTGGCTAAAATGTTAACTAGCCCTCCTCATCAGGGTGTGGCCGCTCCTTTTTCTGAAGTAATTCCTCCTCCAACTCCTCCTGTCAGTTCGGTGCTGGGGCTTGTTGGGGCTCAGATCCTGGAAACATCAGCTCCGATGCTTCCCCTTTCGGTTCCTTCATTGGCTCCGATTTCTTCAATGGCTCCGTCCTTGGAGGGATCTGGGCACCGAGACTCCCTCGTCATCTTCGAGGGGGCGAGTGACATCGGACCTTTGTCCGACCCCATTCTCCCCCTCGGAGCTTCAGCGCAGATAAGCTCGGTTCCTACATTGGCCTCAGAGCCGTCCCTTTCGGTGCCGGAGAGGATTCCCATCTCCTTGGAGTGGGGACCCTCTTCTGTGCTGGACAGGGGCACCTTCGAGGTCATGTGGAGCGTGCTGAATTCTGAGTCTGCACCTCAATCAGCCCCTTCAGCTCCTCCCCCAGGATGCCTGCTTCGGTCTCTGCCCTTCCTCCAGACCTCAAGCGAGGGGATCAAATGCTTCAGGTCACCCCACTGGGTGTATCTTCCTCTTCCGAAGCCTCCCCTGAGATTTCAGAGGAGCCCCCTCAAAAGAGGAAATGTAAGAGGAAACATGTTGACTCCCCAGAGTCGGTCATGTCACATACTGACTTGGAGTATTCGGAAGGGTCCCCAAGATCCCCCTCTGAAGATGTCTCTTTCTCAGACATCCTTGAGATCCTTAAGCAGAGGGGGAACTGGTCTGCCTTTAACCCTTCTGAGGATGACTCAGTATACCTGGATGTGTTTGGTTCTCGCCCCTCCACCTCCTGGGTGTCTCCGCCTTTCGATCCATTAATGGAAGTGGTGGCTCGGAAGGCGTGGTCAGCTCCGGACACACTGGAACCTACCCCTCGCAGGCCCACTAAGTTTATCACGGCCCCCCAAGATAAACAGTTTCTGACAAAGGGTGTCCCCGTTGATGCCATGGTGGTAGCAGCTGCCACGAAAAAGGAGTTGGCTGACACTTCTGTACCTGTCCATCCCCATAATAAAGAGTCTAGGATGATGGATAGATACGGGAAGTGGATGTTTTCCTCAGCGACCTTCTCCATGTGGTTGCTGAACTATTTGTGCCACTTCACCCGTCTTCAGAGGAATCTTCTCAAGGAGCTAGGAGATACCCTGCAAGATCCATCAGCTGCGGGGGCTCAAGACAAGATAAACTCCAAGCTGGCGACTCTTAATTCTATCATTAACTCCTCCATGCGGCTCATTTTGTATGCATCGAGTAGAGCCGCAGGCACAGGCGTGGCTTTGAGAAGGCATGCCTGGATGCGGTTATGTAACTTCGCTGATCCCTTCAAGGCATCTTTCACCAACACCCCTTTTGATGGTTCAGCTTTGTTTGGACCTCAGGTGAAGGATACACTTACCAGGTGTGAGCAGGAAGGCAAGACTCTCTCTGCCGTTGGAGTCCGTTTTTCCACTCCCTCTAGACCATACCCTAAGGGTCAGAAGAGTGGGAAGATGTGGTTCCGGAAACCCCAGGGAGCCGTGCCTGACACACATGGCGAGTTTCCCTCCAGAGGCAGAGGAGGGAACAACAATAGACATAGCCCACGGGGCAGAGGGGGTCCGCAGAATCAGGGCAGCAGAGAATCTTTCTCTGACAAGCCCTTCCAGCACCCCTGAGGGGCTGCCCGGCTGTCCACCTTCGGAGCAGTCAGGGGAAGGTTGTCTCTGTACCCAGAAGCCTGGCGTCTCATCACTCAAGACAGATGGGTACAGTCTATCATATCCGGAGGTTACAAAATCCCATTTGTCCATACTCCCTAAAAATCAAACAACCCCATCCCAGATGTTCCACCCAGTCTAAGGGAACAGGCAGTACAAGAAATTTCAAGACTGCTAAAAAAACGGGTCATCCAACAAGTCCCAGCAGACCAGCAAGGATCCGGAATTTACTCAAAGTTCTTTTTGGTACCAAAGAAGACAGGGGACTGGAGACCCATTTTGGATCTCAGCAGACTAAACAAGTCTGTTCAAAGAACGAAGTTCCGGATGGTCACGCTTCAGTCCATTCTACCCTTTTTGGGTCAGGACAATTGGATGTGCTCCATAGAGCTTCAGGATGCATACTACCACATCAAAATGGACAGGCATTCCAGTAGGTTTCTCCGCTTCCGGCTGGGAGCCAGTCATTACCAGTTCAGAGCCCTGCCCTTTGGTCTCACCACAGCCCCCAGGGTGTTCACCAAATGCATGGCAGTGGTTACCGCTCACCTGAGACGGCAAGGATTCCAGGTGTTCCCATATCTGGATGACTGGCTCCTTACTGCTACCACCAGACATCAATTGCTAAGAGCCAGAGATTATACCATCCAAACATGCTCCAACCTAAGTATCTCAATAAATTTTGAAAAGTCTGCATTGTCGCCTTGTCAGTCTTTAACCTTTATTGGCGCAAGATTAAATACGAAAGATCTGTCTGCAAGGCTCCCAGTAGACAGAGTGGCAAATGTTCGCCGACGTGTAGAGGTATTATTAGGATAGAGAAAGATTCAGGCCAGATTCGTCCTAAAAACCTTGGGTCTCATGGCAGCAGCAATTATATTAATTCCCCTGGCTCATTTTCACATGAGGATTCTCCAGTGAATGCTTTTCACCCAATGGTCCTTTCAACAACAACTTCCTTTGTCTCACAAGATAATAATTACACAGTCATGCAAAAACCACTTGGCTTGGTTGTTGATCTCTCCATCAGTACCCCAGGGCAGACCATTTGTCCTTCCTCCTCCAGTTGCCACGGTGACCATGGATGCCTCCCTGATCGGGTGGGGGGGGGCATTTTCAGGGCAGGACTGTCCAGGGCACCTGGCAACCCCACGAGTACCACTTGCACATAAACGTCTTGGAGATGAGGGCAGTGCTTTTAGCATTGCAAGCTCTTCAGAACTCTCTACCCACTGGGACCACTGCAATTCAGACAGACAATATGTCTGTAGTGTGGCATATCAACAAGCAGGGCAGAACCAAGTCATATTCCTTATGTCGAAAAGCACTCAGACTATGCCAGTGGGCGATCTCCTCTCAACGGTTTCTGATGGCAACGCACATCCCTGGTAAGTCCAACGTCATAGCGGACAGGCTAAGCAGAGCTATTCTCATGCCTCACGAGTGGTCTCTCAACCGGACAGTAGCGGACAGAATCTTCCACAAATGGGGTCAGCCTTGCTGCGACCTTTTCGCAACTCCTCTCAACAGCAAGTGCAACAGTTTCTTCACTCTCTTCCTTCTTCCCGGACACTCCCCCAGAGACGCTCTAATTCACGATTGGCCCCAGGGACTTCTGTATGCATTCCCACCCTTTCCACTAATTCCCAAACTAATTCAAAAAGCTACCGTGCTCTTCATTGCCCCCTACTGGCCTTGACAAATCTGGTTCCCATTCCTGCATCGTCACCTTCTAGAGCAGCCTTGGAATCTGGACCCAGTTCCGGACCTCCTGATCCATCAGTCGGGCAGGCTGCATCAGCCTCTTCAGTCTCTCAACCTCACTGCTTGGTTGCTCCACTTCCAACCTTAGCCAGGCTTCCCAGTATTTCCAATACAGTGCATGAGATTATCCTTTCCTCGCACAAACCTACAACCAGGAAGACTTATGCTAGTAAGTGGAAACGTTTCTCTTTCTGGGCAGAGGCTAGAAATATTGATCCCTTCACGACCCCTGTCCATAACGTTCTGGACTTCTTAGCAGAACTTTTTCAAGCGGGCTCCTCGTCGGCCACCATTAGTGTTCAATTAGCGGCAATCTCTAATTTCCATACGGGCCTATCAGATACCAGCATCATGTCCCATAAGCTTTGCAAAGCCTTCCTGAAAGGAACAATCTTGCTCAGGCCTCCAGTGAGAGATCCCCCGCCTCCGTGGGACTTAAATTTGATCCTAACTTCCTTGATACTTCCTCCCTTTGAACCGGCAGCTTCCTATTCCTTGAAATTACTTACTTGGAAAACCCTCTTTTTGGTGGCCATTACTTCAGCAAGGAGAGTTTCTGAACTTCAAGCCCTTTGTGTCTGTCCTCCTTATCTAGTTTTCCATAAGGATAGAGTTTCACTCAGGACTAATCTTTCATTCCTTCCTAAGGTCCCCTCTGAGAACAATTTGAATCAATCCATCAATCTTCCAGTCTTTTTTCCAAATTATTCCAACAAAGCTGAACACAAATTACACCAGTTGGACGTTCATAGGCAATTTGCATAGGACTGAGCAAATAAGGAAATCAGACCAACTCTTCCTGTCCTATGCGGAGGGTAAGCAGGGTCGACCAGTGTCTAAAGTAACCTTATCCAGGTGGTTATCCTCTATTATTACCCTTATTTATCAGTTGAGGCATAAAGAACTCCCTGCTAAACCTAAAGGCCACTCTACTAGGGCTTTAGCTACATCAGTAGCCTTTCAAGCAAGACTGCCAATGGAAGCCATTTGTGTGGCGGCCACATGGGCCACCCCTCATACCTTCATTTCACATTATAAATTGGATGTGGCAATTAGGAGTAGAGCTGATTTTGGTTCCACTGTGCTCAAGAGTTTGTTCCAATGAGCCACCCAGGACTAAGGTGCTAGGGACGCTGTCCCAACCAGCAAGAATGAAGGCGA
Organism: Protopterus annectens; assembly: GCF_019279795.1. NCBI lineage: Eukaryota > Metazoa > Chordata > Ceratodontiformes > Protopteridae > Protopterus > Protopterus annectens. Next base: position 1,493,804,063 of record NC_056739.1, read on the forward strand.
GAGAAACAACTTAACATTAAGAAGTTATGTACCTACCATAACGTTCCATGTTAGTTGTCTTCTTTTCGCCTTCTTTCTTGCGTCCCACCCTCCATTCCCCTAGCCTAGATGGACCGAGAAGAGTCTTCCTATGAGTCTCGTCTCTGGCTGAGTCTTTACCGTTTTATGTCCTCTACCTTTGTCTTCAGCCCTCTAGCTGAAGTCTTGTTTTTGGGACAGTTGTCTCTTGTATTATTTTGGTGTTAGGACTTCCAAATGAGATTTGAGGGTCTAGCGCCAGGCAATGTGGGATATAGGGAGGCCTCGAGCCAGTAAGTAGCTCTCGAGCTTTAGAAAATGGCCGAGTCAGAGCCGAGGGGTCGACTCTGAACCCCAACCAGCAAGAAAGAAGGCGAGAAGAAGACAACTAACATGGAACGTTTCGGTAGGTACATAACTTCTTATTCTTGTTCATTCCTAGTGGTTTGGGATTTTATTGTTTTTTTCATTGAATGGTTAGTGTGCATGGTGGTGTGTTCTTTTGTTAATTTTTTTGATTCAGACTCAAGAGGAGAGCTCAGTTTCTGATTCGTCCTGTTGGTGGTCCTCTTTCTCTGAAACTATCTCTAGAATGTCCCAGTGTTTTCAGTGGGAGTCACTGAGGTTTCTTAGTCCCTGAGGAAAAAAATATGAGCTGTTATAGAAGAAATTTCCAGAACCTACACTCATTCCTCCTGTTCTGTCTGCTTTAGAGGATGTGTGTCTTACTGCATGCAGTTTTCACGATAGTCTACAAGTTGTTCTAAAAAGGCAGATATTATGTATAGTTCCTCAGTCTTTTAAATGTTTATATACTATTCCCAAACTTGACCCAGCAGCTATAGCATTAATTCACTCCATCGCTGCTAAGCATTTAGTTAGTTTCAATCTTAATATTTCTAAAAAAGATGGGAAAATTTATTGATAGATATAGGAAAAATGTATACTTCTGAAACTTTGATTTTCAGAATGTTAAATTTTCAGGCTTATATGTTAAAGTTTCTTCTGACATATTGTGAAAGGAAAACTGCTTTGAATAACTTAGTTTCTTCTATTGCACGGCTCACCACTCACTGTTTGCAGTGTGTGTTTGTATGATTCTGTTGATATTTCTTTCAGGGTTACGGCCACTGGTACTGTTTTAAAGAGGTGTGCTTGGCTGCATTCTCAGAACTTCCCAGATGATTTAAAAAAATGAGATTTTAAATTTGGCCTTAGATAGAGATTTAATGTTTGGCCCTCTGCTGCAGAATTGACAAAAAAGTGTAATGAAATGGGTAAGCTGATCCAGGGAATCTCAAAGATTTTTCAGCCCTCCTTTTCCAAATTGTCCAAGGGATTTTTTTTCTTATCATCCAATTTTTGGCAAAAAAAAAAAACAAACTCAAAAAAAAAAAAAAAAAACAGAATAAACAGTCTCAACAGAATTCAGACAGACATTTAAGAAGTCGCAAGGAGGTTCCAAAAAGAAGTTTCAAACATCTCAAAACTAAGGACAGTCCAAGTCTAAATGACTGTTCAAGAAACCTTGTGACCCTTTCCCACCCTTGCCCCCATTCTCATCCAGAATATCTGAATCTCCATTTTTCTCTTAGACACCAAATTATTTCAGACAAATGGGTTTTGAAAATTATTCAACAGTTATAGATGGTAGTGAGAGGAAATTCCTCCTTTCCAGGAAGGTCATTCCTCATCTCACAGATCAGACTTTTTTGTTTCCTCCTGTTCCTCTTCACATGTTGTCGCAAGGAGTGATAGAACCAGTTCCTCTTCCCAGGAGGGGAAGTTTTATTCAAGGATGTTCTTAGTGGCAAAAAAGTGCTTGAAGACCATTTCTGGATCTTTCTTTCCTAAACCTGTTTGTGTGACAGTGCCCAAATTGAAAATGATGTCACTTTACAACCGGTTACCTCTTCTTCCTCTTTCAAGTTTTCTGGTAACACTAGACTTAAAAGATAATTATCTTCACATCTCTATTCATCCAGACTTTAGGTATTTCTTAAGGTTTTGTGTGTCTGGATCACATTATCAGTTCTCTGCCTTACCCTTTAGACTATTCAGTGCACCAAGAGTGTTCACAAAGTGTCCAGCTCAAGTTATAGCTCATTGCAGGCTACAGGGTGTCCACATTTTCCATATTTAAATGACTTGCTTATCTTTGTAGAGTCTTATTCAAAATGCCAGGAGTCTCTACCTTGGGTAAGAGATCTCTTGTGGAAACTGGGATTCCAAGAGAACACTCAAATGTCTTTCTTGACTCCCTCACACAGGATTGTATTCCTGGAATGTCAACTAGACACTTCAGTTCAAAAAGCTTTTCTTCAAAGGGAAGAAACAGATCTTTACCTAAGTCTATTTCTAAGGTTTTGCTCTCAGACTTTGGTCACTGTGGGAATACCTCAGACTTTTGGGTCTTGTGACATGTATAATTCTCATGATACCCCTGGCAAGACTCCACACAAGAAGGATACAGTGGTATCTGAAATCTGTTTGGTCTGAGCATCAATACCTTTATCTTTTCAGATCGCAGTACTGTGGTTTGTCAAAAGAAAAATGTTTTGGTGGAAACAACAGATAACCTTACATCCAGGTCTCCTTTTCTCCTTCCATGTTCCAAAGCAGTCAGTCAGCATAAACACTTCAGACTTTGCTTGGGGAGCAGTTTTGAGAGGGATAATAGTACAGTGGTGTGGGACACCAAGGACAGATGCACACATATAAATATCTAGAAGATGCTTGCTTGATCAAGGCAGTCAACTCTCTGAACCATCTTTGGCGCCCAGGAATTCTTCAAGTTGACTGCAGACAATGCCACAGTGATGTGGTACATCAAAAACCAAGGGGAAACCAGGGCATACCTTCTTTGCAGATTATCCATGTTAGTTTGGGATATAACTTCACAGCACTCTACAGGCATCCTACATTCCATCAGAGCAAAACTGTGGGGCAGGCAAGCTGAGCAGGATCAGGGCAGACCCTCATGAATGGAAACTAGATCAGGGGTTCTTTGAAGATTTGATCCATCTGTGGGGAATTCCTCAAGTAGACCTATTTGCCTCCTCTCTGAACAGTCAACTGGCAAATTTCTGTTCCGAGAGTCCATGCAAGAAAGCCTGGGAAACAGATGCCTTTTCTTTGGACAGTAATACTCCTGTACACCTTTCTGCCATTTTTACTAATATCCAGGGTACCTCTGAAGATTCATACAGAATCCGCCAAGATCACTATGGTTCCTCTCTTCTGGCCCAGGCAATCATGGTTCTCCCTTCTTTTTTAAATTACCAGGGGTAATTGGTGCAAGGTTCCTTACAGAACGGATCTACTCACACTAGAACAGGGGTGTTTGATACACCCCAACATCAATCATATTCAGTTATCTGCCTGGATGATAGGATCTTAATTCCTTTTAGGCGCCTGTTTACTGAGGATGTGCAGCAGGTACTAATGGAGGCAAGAAAGTCTGCTACAAGAAAATCATATATTAGCAAATGGAAGAGGTTTTCTAGTTCGTGCCAACAACATACCCAACATCCATTCAGGGCTAGTTGTTTTCTAGTTTTACAGTGTTTGTGTGAGTTACTATCCTATGGCCTTTTGTATTCCTCTTTCAAGGTTCATTTATCTGCCATTTCAGATGTCTGCCCATGGATCCTCCTATTTCAAGGCAGTCTGACGAAAAGTGTTCTTCAAAGGAGTTTTAAATAAGAGGCTTCCAATTAAACTGGTGGCCCCTCCTTGGGATCTTAATTTCGTGTTAGAAAAGCTAACACTTGCTCCATTTGAACCAGCTAATCTAAAACAAATCCAAGGCAGAAGGTCATGAGCAGCAACTGTTTTATTTGGTAAAACCACTTAAAACCAAAACAAAAAAATTACACATATATTAAGCGCTTTCGTCCCTTATCGGAACTTCATCAAAATATAAAAACAGTTAAGTTACAAAACTTTTATGCACACATCCATGAGCAATAATAACAATTCCTTTGATGTTTCAAGAGGGAGTGTCTCCAACCATTCTTAGGCAAAGCAGTAGCACAATGCCATCTAGTGTTCGGAAGATTTAAATGCACTTCATCTTGACAGTATGTAATCTTGCAAGCCAGCTAAAAAACTGCAAACGTTTAGTATCGAACAGATTATGCTTTTTATATATTAGTTTCTCTGAAAAATCATAGATAAAAAATAAATAAAAATCAAAATCACATTAAAATGAGAAGTTAAAATCATATACATAAAAATTGCTCCAAATACCCCTTGTACCTAAAAATAATTCAACATTCAATGCATGCGATGAGATGGTAAAAAATATTAAAACCAATCGTAACAGGCAATAGGGGCATTCAGTTAAAGAGTATATAAAGTGTATGTCATACATCATTTCCTTGAAGGGGCTTAAATAGGAGGAAAAATCTGTGTTAAATATAAAGTTCACATAAATAGCTTTATTATATAAAAAGGGTACTTAAAGTGCGAAACCCTAGCAAAGGGGCCAGAGGTATTATTGTACCATTCACCCCTATCTCTGTTTCATTGCCTATTCAATGCTTTAAATTTTAAAAGGAGTGCAATGTAACACGACTCATTAAGTCCAGGCCAACCATGGGCATTCAAAGTCAGTTGCCAATATAATTCCCTTAGTTCCAATAACTGTACACATGGACCTTCCCCTCATTCCCTCCTTTAATCTTTCTATAACTACAAACTTAAACGTTTACTTTCATTGTCCAAAACATGTCTTGCCAAGGCATTGTTGGGGTTCCTTTTGTTGATGGTATACTGGTGTTCATAAATTCTTTCCTTCAACTTACGCTCAGTTTTACCTATGTTTTGGTTTTAAGTGACAAATAAAACAGTTGCTGCTTGCTACCTTCTGCCTTGGATTTGTTTTGGTTTTGGAGCCTCTTGGAATTTGTGTTTAACCAGCTAATCTGGCTGACTTGAGGTTTTTAACATAGAAAACAGCTTTATTGATTGCTCTGACCTCTGCAGGAAGGGTATCTGAATTGCAGTCTCTTATGGTGAGTCAACCCTCCCTCATTTTCCATAGCGACAAGGTTTCTTTGAGAACTAATCCTAATTTTATGCCTAAAGTGGTATTAGAGTCTACTTTAAGCCAAACTATCCATCTCCCTGTTTTCTTTCCTGAACTTAAAAATGAGGGAGAAAGGATATTCCATAGCTTGTTGTCCACAGACCACTCAGGCACTATCTTCACAGAACTAAATCTTTCAGATCTTTGGGCCAATTGCTCATTTCTTGTAAAGGTAAGGAGAAAGAACAACCTGTGTTAAGACATACTATTTCCAAATGTTTGTCTAAGGCTATTACCTTTTGTTATACTGACCATGATAAATCTATTCCAGGCATGGTCAATGCCCATTCTACCAGGGCCTTGGCTTCATCTATGGCTTTTTGGGAAAGTTAGGATTCTAGAAGTATTCTAGAAGCTGCTACTTGGTTCGCTGGACATACTTTTACAAACACTATGAGCTTGATTCCTTCTGTAGGTCTAGATCATATTTTGCTAGGACCATTCTCCAGGGGGGTCCTGGACCCCTCTGCTTCTTCTTCCCAAACATAGTTAGCTATGGTAATCTACCCATATAGCTAAGGCTGCTGCAGTAGTGGTCAATATGAAGAACATAGTACATTTGTGTAAGTTGAACTTACCATAACAGTTAGTGTTCGAATAATCATTGCTGCAGTAGATGCTCCCTCCCTCCATCTCCCTTGTTTTTGGTGTGGACATTTATTTTTTATTATTCCTAGCATTGTCCTTTCAGGGCTCAGCCTCCCTCTGCCTGCTAGCAGGAAATCTCTGAAGAGCTTTGCACCCAAACTTGTCTTTTAGTCAGCTCATCTCGAGCTTACAGTTTTGGTGCATGCAAGGTGCCCTGAAGCTTTGGATGCTGGCCTGCTGTTATATCCTTGGCAGAATTCTTGGCAGGTTATAACCCATATAGCTAAGGCTACTGCAGCAATGACTATTCGAATACCTACTGTTAGTGTAAGTTCAACTTACAAAACTGTACTTTCCTTTTAGCGGTGTTCCAGCACTCCTTCTTTCGTCCCATCCTCCTTAGTTGTGCTGTATTTGAGGCTTTGTGATGTGTACTTGTTTATAGGCAGTTTTGTTGTGGGTGGTGCTGCCAATATTTTATCCAGTTTTTAAGAATTCTTATGTACATACCATGTACTATTTGTGACTTGTCTTCTGTTATGATCTGCAGTTCTTTCTTTACTTCATCCTAGCTAATCCTTCATCTGTTCATTTTCTCCATCGTTCCTCTCATTCCTTTCCATACTGGAAGTATTCTCCTCCTTTTCTGTTTTGAAAACCGGGGTGAAGAAATGTTTTAAAGTTTCCACCTGACTTCCCCTTGTATTCCATTCTTTCCATGGTTAATTTACTCAAGTGCATCCCTGTTTTTCTTCTTACCACTAGCATCTGAAAAACTCGCTGTTACAATTCTTTTATGTATTCTGCTAATGCCTGCATCTCCTTTGCCTACACTTTTTTGAATCTTTTGTAAAACATTTCCTTGATTTTTTTAAAAATTCCTGCCTTGCTGTATGTATATATTTTACCACTTTGTGCAGGACTTTCTCTTCTCTTTATACTGCTTGCAACTTTTGCTTACTAAGCAACAGGAAGTTTACTCTCCATTTCCTGACCAGTCTATTTTTGATCGGTCCTTTTATACCTCTTTATATTCTTCCGCAAAGCATCTTCACTTCTTTCATTAAACTTAAGGCATCCATGATCTTTATTGTCAGCTCCTTATCTCCCTGCAGTCTGCTCCTCTGTAAATATAAGGCTGGTGAGGCCAAGAGGTCTGTAGTTCTACTGGTTCATGCTTTGTTTTAGCACTAACAGTGACCATAACTATTGGATGGTCCCTGCTGTATAGTTATTTCACTACTATCTCATACATTCTTTTATGTTTACATGGCAAAATATCTAGTATTTCACTTCATCAGCTGAATGAATCCATCTAAGTCCATAATTCCAACTAAGTTACTTTCTGTTTCTATTGTGGTCCTCTCTACATCTGTGAGATAAAGAACTACTCTTTTCTAACTGTTCCATGCTGTTTGATTTTAGTTGTTTATTATCATTTATTCATTTGTCTAGTGGTAGATGGCATAATTCACCAGTATCCCTTTCATCTTCCACCTTAAATGAGATTATTAAGATTTCCTGGGGGGTGGGGGTTGACACGAGATTTCCAGCACTGATATATCATTATCATTTCTAAATGCAATACATACACACCTAGATACACAGTAAATAATCAGGAGCCATCTTGTTAGATCTCTAAACGATCTTTTATACAGTGTCTAATACAGTTATCTCAGGGTTAACAAAACTAAGTATTCTTGCCTCGAAACCTACCTCACTGATGGATGCCAGGCTGTAAAGTGGAAAGATTCCTTTTCATCTTTAATCCTACTTACAAAAGAAGTCCCCTAGGAATCCATCCTTGTCCTGTTATGATTTAGTATCATGTTAAGTTGTCATTCTCGCCTTCATTCTTGCTGGATGGGTTCGGAGTTGATCCTCGGCTCCAACTCGGCCTATACTATAGCTCGAGAGCTATTTTTACCGGCTCGAGGCAGCCCTATAACCCACAATACCATGAGCTAACTCCCCAGATCTCGTTTGCCGCTTCGCTGCAAGGTTGTCTTTTTTTACCGGCTCAGGTCAGTAAGAGAATTCTTTCTATTAAACTAATTTTCAGGTAGTTTTTCCAGTTAGATACCCTTTGTTAGGTCCCTACTGATAGTCTTTTTCATTACAACCCTTTTGTAGCCCTTCTTCCCTTATTTAGTTAATTCTTATCTTCGGGCCTACGGGCTTTACCTTAGTTTTCCCCACCCCTTACAGTGTCTGTGTGTGGGTTTAGTCAGTTCCCTTAACTTTGTCTAGTTTTAAGTTGAGTGTGTGTGTGGACTGACTGTGTTTACTGTTGTTAGGACTATGTCCAAAGACACTAAGGTCTCAGGATTCAAGAAGTGTGACTCGTGCTGTCAGAAAATGCCTCTGACAGACAGTCACACTTCTTGTGTATATTGCTTAGGGCCTTTACACCTGCAGGACTCTTGTTCCATCTGTCACGGGTTTAGTTCAAGAGTCCTGCAGGAGCGGCATAATAAGCTCATCTTAAGGGGCTTGTTAAAGCCTGATGACTCCCCGTCCAAGTCTGGCTCGGAGAAGTCTTCAAAAACCGCCAAACCCTCGGCTCCAGATTCTGAGTCTAGGGCTGGCGTTATTGAGATGGCTCCGACATCGGTTCCAATCGGATCCGAGGCGGGCAAAGTGGTATCCGCTCCGAAACCAGCATCGGAGCTGACCCCAGTGCACAAGCGCTCTAGATCCCTCTCATTAGAATCCGTGCGATTGGCTCTGAGATCCCCTCTCCTATCGGAGCGGAGTCATAGGACTCATTCATCCAGGTCATCCAGGCTCTCCGACCACGACATTGAGAGGGTGGTCAGTAGGCTCATAAAATCTCAGGCACTAGCCCAAATGCTCCAGAGCCCATCTCACCAGACTGTGGCTCCTTCAGTACCGCTATCGATTCCTCCTCTGACTCACCTCTCAAGTTCGGAGCCGGAGTTTGTCGGAACCGTAACCTTGCTCACGTCGGAGCCGATACTCCCACCTTCGGCTCTGGTGTCGTTGGCTCCGACCTCTTCATTGGTTCTGTCCGTGGAGAGGTCCGGGCGCCAGGACTCCATTGTTGGCTCAGAGGGGGCGAGTGGTATCGGACACTTGTCCGACCCCGCTCTCCCTCTCAGAGCTTCGTCTCTGGTGAGTTCGGCCCCGACATCATTCTCTGAGCCTTCTCTGTCAGTGCCAGGGGCGGTTCGGGTCTCTTCAGAGCCAGGACTACCATTGGTACCTGATAGGGGAACCTTCGAGGTGATGAGGAGCGTGCTGGACCCAGTGTCCACTCCAAGGTTGAGTTCTGCAGCTCCTCCCTCTACAGTGCCTGTTACAGTCTCTGGCCATCCTCCTGCATCTGACAGCAGAGATCCAAAGCATAGGGTACCCACTTCGGGTGTCTCCTCCTCTTCCGAGCCCTCCCCTGAATCTTCAGGGGAACCCCCTAGGAAAAGAAAGTGCAAGAGGAAGCACATAGACTCCCCCGAGTCTGTCACGTTGGACACCGACTTGGATAAGTCGGAGGGTTCCCCGAGATCCCCCTCTGAGGATGTCTATTTTTCAGACATCCTAGAGATCCTAAAACAGAGGGGAAATTGGTCCACTCTCAAACCCTCCGAGGACGAGTCGGTTTACCTTGACGCCTTTGGATCTCACCCTTCCACCTCCTGGGTGTCTCCCCCTTTTGACCCACTAATGGAGGCAGTGGCTAGAAAGGCGTGGGCAGCTCCTGATTCAGTGGAACCTACCCCTAGGATGCCCTCTAAATTTATTTCTGCACCAGAGGACAAATCCTTTCTTACCAAAGGTGTTTCAGTTGATGCTATGGTGGTAGCAGCAGCCACTAAGAAGGAATTGGCTGATCCTTCTGTACCTGTTCATCCTCCTAACAAAGAGTCCAGGACTATGGACAGGTACGGCAAGAGGACATTTGCTTCAGCGACCTTTACTATGCGATCGCTGAACTATTTATGTCATTTCACCCGCCTTCAGAAAGACTTGCTCAAAGAACTGGGTGAAACTGTACAGGATCCTTCTGCTGCGGGGTATCAGGACAAGATGAACTCCCAGCTGGCCACCCTGAACTCCATTGTTAACTCCTCCATGCGGCTTATCTCCTACACAGCCGATGGAGGGAGTAGGGCCGCAGGCACAGGTTTTGCGTTGAGATGTCACGCTTGGATGCGACTCTGTAACTTTGCTGATCCCTTCAAGGTGTCCTTCGTCAACACCCCCTTTGATGGTTCAGAATTGTTTGGACCTCAGGTGAAGAATACCCTCACCAGATGCGAGCAAGATGGTAAGACTCTCTCTGCCATGGGAGTCCATTTTTCCACACCTTCTAGACCTTATCCTAAGGGACAGAGGGGTGGAAAGATGTGGTTCTGCAAACCACAGGGAGTCGCGCCTGCTGCACGTGGTGAATTTCCCCCCAGAGGCAGAGGGGGGAATAATAATAGACACCGCCCCAGGGGCAGAGGGGGTCCACAGAACCAGGGTTCCAGGGAATCTTTCCCTGACCAACCCTTTCAGCATCCCTGAGAAGCTGCCCGACTGTCTGCCTTCGGAGGCAGTCGGGGGAAGATTATCTCTGTACCTGGAAGCCTGGCAATCCCTCTCCCAAGACACATGGGTACAGAAGATCATATCCGAGGGTTACAAAATTCCCTTCACTTCCACTCCGGTACAACCGCCAAGACCCCTACCAGACATACCACCCGCATAAAGGGGTCAGGCACAGCTAGAAATAAAAAAGCTATTAGAAAAAAGAGTCATCCAGGCCATCCCAGCAGATCAGCTAGGATCCAAAATCTACTCCAGATTCTTTTTGGTACCAAAAAAGACTGGAGACCCATTTTGGACCTCAGCAGATTGAGCAACTCTGTACAAAAGACAAAATTTTGGATGGTAACACTGCAGTCCATTCTACCCTTTTTGGGCAGAGACAACTGGATGTGCTCGTTAGACCTCCAGGACGCGTACTATCATATAAAGATACACAGGCGCTCCAGGAGGTTTCTCCGCTTCTGGCTGGGAGCCAGTCATTATCAATTCAGAACACTGCCCTTTGGTCTCACCACAGCCCCCTGGGTGTTCACCAAATGCTTGGCAGTGGTCATGGCTCACCTGAGACAAAAAGGATTCCAGGTGTTTCCATAGCTAGATGACTGGCTCATTTCCACTACCACCAAGCAGCATCTTATAATGGCCAGGGATTACAGTATTCAACTTTGCAACAATCTAGATATTTCTTTAAATTTTGCAAAATCCTCCTTGTCGCCTTGTCAATGTATAAACTTTATAGGTGCCGTATTAAACACCACAGAAATGTCTGCAACTTTACCACCTCAGAGAGTGACAGACATAAGGTGGAATGTTCAGTCCCTGTTTCAGCCCAACAGAGTTCAAGTCAAGCTAGTATTAAAAGCATTAGGCCTCATGGCAGCGGTGATTCTTCTACTCCCATTAGCCCGCTTCCACATGTGGCTCCTCCAGTGGATACTGTTTTCTCAATGGTCCTTTCAACAGCTCCCAATGACTCACAACATCTTAATAACCCCATCATGCAAGAATCATCTCTCCTGTTGGATGGTTTCCCCTCAGCTTTCAGGGCAGACCCTTTGTTCTCCCCCCCCCCAGTTGCCATGGTGACAACGGATGCCTCCCTGATAGGGTGGAGGGGGGGGGGCATTATCAGGGCAGGACAGTCCAGGACACATGGCAACAATTAGAACGCCACCTGCACATAAATGTCCTGGAGATGAGGGCGGTGCAAGCCCTTCAGAGCTCTCTTCACACGGGGACTATAGCAATTCAAACGGACAATATGTCTGTGGTGTGGTACATAAACAAGCAGGGCGGAACAAAGTCCTACCCCCTATGTCGAGAAGCACTCAGACTTTGGCAATGGGCGATTTCCTCTCAAACGGTTTCTGATAGCAATGCACATCCCCGGGAAGTCCAACGTCATAGCGGACAGATTGAGCAGAACTATCCTCATGCCTCACAAGTGGTCTCTAAATCAAGCAGTAGCAGACAAAATATTTCAGAAGTGGAGCCAGCCTTACTGCGATCTTTTCGCAACTCCTCAAAACAGCAAGTGCCTCGACTTCTTCACACTCTTTCCTCTACCAGGCCATTGCCCCAGAGATGCTCTTGTTCACGATTGGCCCCGGGGTCTTCTATATGCCTTTCCTCCCTTACCATTGATCCCGCAATTAATTCAGAAAGCAACCACATTGAGATCTAAAATGATCCTCATTGCTCCGTTTTGGCCTCAACAAGTATGGTTTTCCGTTCCTGCACAGTAACCTACTGGAACAGCCTTGGCATCTGGAACCCCTTCCGGATCTGTTGACCCATCTCACGGGCAAGCTGCATCAGTCTCTTCATTCCCTCAACCTCACAGCTTGGTTGCTCCACTTCCAGCCATAGCCAGGCTTCCCCTTATTTCTCCCCCTGTTCGTGATATAATTCTGGCTTCCCATAAGTCCAATACTAGGAAGACGTATGCGAGTAAATGGAAGCGTTTTTCGCTCTGGGCACAAGACAGGTCCTTAGATCCTTTCCATGCACCCATTCATAAGGTTCTAGACTTTCTGGCGGAACTTTTTCATTCAGGGTCATCGTCAGCCACTATCAGGGTACAATTAGCGGCCATTGCTAATTTTCATGTGGTGCTCTCAGAAGCAAATATTATGTCCCACAAACTCTGTAAAGCCTTTCTCAAGGGCATCTTTTTGCTTAGACCTCCAGTTAAGGATCCGCCCCCACAATGGGATTTGAATTTAGTTCTAACCTCATTGATTCTGCCTCCTTTTGAACCTGCAGCTTCTTGCTCCCTCAAGCTTCTTTCTTGGAAAACTCTGTTTTTAGTAGCTATAACATCTGCCAGAAGGGTATCGGAACTTCAAGCCTTGTCTGTCCGTCCCCCTTATTTGGTCTTTCACAAAGACAGGGTAACTCTCAGAACAAACCCTTCCTTCCTTCCGAAAGTGTCCTCTGAAGCAAATCTAAACCACTCCATTGACTTGCCTGTCTTCTTCCCAGACTATTCCAACAGGGCTGAACAGAAATTACATTCATTGGATGTTCATCGGCAACTGCGGTATTATCTAGACAGGACAAAACAACTCAGAAAGTCAGACCAGCTCTTTCTCCCTTATGCTGCAGGAAAGAAGGGGCTTCCAGTATCAAAGGTTACTCTTTCCAGATGGTTGACATCTATTATTACCTTTGTCTATGAGTTGAGACACAGGCAACTTCCATCTAAGCCTAAGGCTCATTCAACCAGGGCACTATCAACATCAACGGCCTTTCAAGCAAGGTTACCTTTAGATGCTATATGTGCAGCAGCTACATGGGCTTCCAAACATACCTTTATTGCCCATTACAAACTTGATATAGCCTCCAGAAATAGAGCTGACTTTGGTTCCACTGTACTCAGGAGTCTGTTCCATTGAGCCACCCAGGACTAAGGTGCTAGGGACGCTGTCCCATCCAGCAAGAATGAAGGCGAGAATGACAACTTAACATTAAGAAGTTATGTTCTTACCATAACGTTCCATGTTAGTTGTCTTCTTCTCGCCTTCTTTCTTGCGTCCCTCCCTCCCTGCCCCCTATCCTGGACAGACTTGAGGTCTCTGAGTCATTCCATTTCTGGAGATACAACATGTTACGCTTTCCCCGTACCCTTAGTGTTACTAGCAGGGAGTCTGTACTTGCAAATGAGGATTATAATAATATATTTATACTATGTCTTAGCTTCCAAATGAGATCTGGGGAGTTAGCGCATGGTATTGTGGGTTATAGGGCTGCCTCAAGCCGGTAAAAATAGCTCTCGAGCTATAGTATAGGCCGAGTTGGAGCCGAGGATCGGCTCTGAACCCATCCAGCAAGAAAGAAAGTGAGAAGAAGACAACTAACATGGAACGTTATGATAAGAACATAACTTCTTATTCACTATCAGCATGCATAAAGCAATATGTAGATGACACTTACCTCACGTGCACTGCCAGCTTCATTCTTCTTCTTCTTTCGGCTTGTTCCCAGTTAGGGGTTGCCACAGCAGATCACCTGTCCACTCATGATTGGCAGTGGAGTTTTACAGTGTCGCCTTGCCAGCCTGGCACCCAGCCTTCCACAGAAGGCACACACATGCACACACTCACACCTAGGGCCAGTGTAGAGTGTCCAATCCACCTACAGCATGTCTTTGGGAGGAAACCAGAGCACCCAGAGGAAACCAACACGACCACAGGGAGGACATGCAGACTCCACACAGAAGGCACCCCAGCCAAGAATCGAACCAGAGAACCTCTTGCTGTGAGGCGACAACACTAACTGCTGCACCACCGTGGCCGCCCTACACTGCCAGCTTCATTACAGAACTATAATCACTTATTCAAACCTCCTTCACTAAACCTGAAAATTGGCTTACAGAACCACATCTTATATTAAACTCCAAAAAGGCCAAAACTCTGCTTTCCAGCATCATTATATTCTTGAGGACATATCAGTGACAACAGTAATTGCAAGCAATGAAATAACTATTGAACAAGTTACCTAAAGAAAATCATTAGGTGCAATTATAAATCAAACATAAATTCCAACAATCAACTTTGGTATTGCTAAAACTAACCAAAAACCTGGACTCTTATATAGAATAAAATTTTACTTAACATGTGAAGCCCAGATACTGTCAGCTCAAACACTTCTACTTCCCACAATACTTTGTCTTCCTTGTCTCCGTTAATGTACATAGGTTAACCTTGCACAAAACAGAAATCTGCTACAACAGAATAGCTAAATTCACTACCAACTAGCTACACAAAAATCACCACTGCACATTCCTACTGTAACCCAACTAACTTGAACTCTACAATGCACTTAAATGTGTGCAAATGAAACTTACCTATAACATCCTATACTACCCTAACAAATGCCCTGTTGTAAATACCACCCTCATTAAGTACAGCACCAAATGGCACTTTAGATCTGAAGGCAAACTTTTAAACTTCCCAGTCAAATCCAGTAATCAGTTTGGTTGCTCAGTATATGCAGTACAAACAGACAGATTGTGAAAGACACTCTCTTCCTGTGGTGATTAGAGCTGAAAGCACCACAAACCTTTTTTTTCATATAAAACAGAAGAATTGCTTAATAAGCACCTTTTCCTGTCATAATAGTTGACCTAACTTCTAACACATCTAAGCAGATCATTTAACCAGGTTTGCAACTACATGATAACCACCAATTCATTTCTTCTCTACTCCACCTCTATTCATCATATTGTTAATGATCATAATATTTCTCCTTTGCTTTCATTTTATCCAACCCCCTACTATACACATGCTGTTTTCCTACATATTACTCTTTAAATATGGGATCTAATATTGTCAATTTTTCATCTCATCCTCACATATAGGGGTCCAGATCCAATCCATCAGATCTGACTTGGCCGTCACCTCAGATCTCGTTTGCCACTTCACGAAGATGTGGTCTGAGCATCAAGATCTTGGATTTTCAGGTTTTATTATTATAATAGCTTTCTCTGTCTTCATATTTCCTTATCGTTTTTTGGGTGTTTAACTTATTTCTATTTCCCCTTTGTCTCTGATACTGTTTTTCAACAGTAACTGCTGATGTTATGTTGTCCATATCTTACCTTCGTTCTTGCTGTTTGGGTTCGGAGTCGATCCTCGGCTCTGACTAGGCCGTATACTATAGCTCGAGAGCTTTTACTGGCTTAAGACTAGCCCCTATCCCAGCATGCCTAGCAGTAGTCACCAGATCTCATTTGCTGCTTGCAGCATCGAGATTGCGGATACTGGCTCAGGCCAAGTTCTCTTATTATATTTTTGAGCAAATATTTTTAGTTTAGCTTAATTAATTTGTTAACTGTAGTTGCCCTTAGCATTTCTATCTATCCCTATACCATCTGAGTGACTTGTTTTTGTGTAAATTAACTGTTTTTTTCCTTGGGCCTTTCCCCTCCTTCAAACCCATTTAAATTAAAGGGTTCTTCTTCTCCTTCTTGCCTTTCCTTTAACTTTTAAGGAGTTGCCATTTGAGTTAGAGGCTCTCCTTAGCTGGGGAGTTCACCGTTTAACTAGAGGCTCTCCCCCCCTTCTCTTTTTCCCTGTCTGTTAAAAAAAAAAAAAAAAAAAAAGGATATTTTTTCTCTATTATTACCATAGTTTTTTTCTCTTTATCTAGTGTGATTAATAGTGCTATTGCAATAGTGTTATTGCATAGTCTTGTTATTAGCAGTCTATAGCCTTAAACATAGTGCTGTTTGCTATTATGTCCAAGGATTCAAAACTTTCAGGTTTCAAGAAATGCGACTCATGCTGCCAAAAGATTTCCCTTATGGACAGGCACATGAGTTGCGTATATTGTTTAGGACCTCTTCACCTGCAGGACGTGTGCTGTATCTACCGTGCATTTAGTTCACGAGTCCTGCAGGAGAGAAGAAACAAGCTAATCTTGAGAGGTTTGCTGGAGAGCCTCTTTGATGTGGCCATATAGGGGACTCAGCCAGCTAAACAATCGGACAAAGTCAAGCCTTCATCCTCTTCGGCTCCGAATTCAGAACCATGTAAGGGCAAGGATAACCCACAAGCTAAGTCGGACCCGACTTTCGGTTCCGACAAGACATCTTCACCTATGGCTCCATCTGTGTTTTTGGAGCCAGTAAGGTCCCATAAGCCTTGGAACCGGTGAGGTCTGCTCCACAGTCTCCATTACTACAATCTCTGGCGGGCAGTCACCGGTCTTCAACCCATTCCTCTCGGTCATCCAGGAGCCTCTCGGATGATGATGTGGAGAGGGTGATATAGAGGCTTCTTAGGACATCAGCATTAGCCAAAATACTTTTGGGCCCCATCCCAGACGGAAATGGTGCCGACAGCCCAAACAACACCTGTCTTGATTCCTCCTCTGACTCCTCTGAGTTCGGAATTGGAGAGTATGGAAGTTGTAGTGGTGGAACTGTCGGTTCTAGTAACCTCCTGTGGTCTTTCGGTTCTGACTACTGCTCCGATCTCCTTGATAACCCCTTCTATTGAGGGATCTGGGGGCCGATGCTCCCTCGTCAGCTCCAAGGGGGGAGTAGCATCTGACCCTTGTCCAACCCTACTCTCCGTCTCGGAGCTTCAGCACAGGTAATTTCGGCTCCTACATCGGCCTCAGAGCCATTGCTCTCAGTTCAGAGGAAGTCTCCTGCTTCTTTGGAGTCAGAGATTCTTTTGGGTCAGGACCGTGATGCCTTCAAAATGATGAGATGTGTGCTGTCTGCTAAGACAGCTCCACCCTCGGCTCCATTGGCTCCTTTGCTGTCGGTGCCGGTGTCCGCCTCTGAACCTCCCCTCCGCCCCAAGCATAGGGAACCCATGGTCCGCTCCAGGACACCCCACTGAGTGATCCCACCTCATCTGAAACCTCCCCTGAGCAACCCTCAGAGGAGGTCCCTCAGAAGAGGACTTGCAAGAGGAAGCATGTGGACTCCCCTGAGTCCTTGACATCAGTCACAGACTTGGATGACTCAGAAGGGTCCCCACGGTCTCCTTCTGAAGATGTCTCTTTTTCAGACATCTTAGAAATCCTTAGACAGAGGGGTGACAGGAAGTCCCTTGCCCCTTCTGAAGATGAGTCATTGTACCTGGATGCATTCAGTTCCCTACCCTCCACCTCTTGGGTGTCTTCTCCTTTTGACCCACTACTACACATAGTGAGTTGGAAGGCTTGGAGCTCTCCAGACACGATGGAACCAGTTCCGCGGAGGCCCAATAAATTCATTACAGCCCCCGAAGACAGGCTCTTCTTATCTAAAGGTGTTCCCATTGATGCTATGGTGGTGGCAGCAGCCACCAAGAAGGAATTAGCGGAAACTTCTTCATCTGTCCATCTGCCGAATAAAGAATGTTAAGTTGTCAATCTCGCCTTCATTCTTGCTTGATGGGTTCGGAGCCGATCCCTCGGCTCCGACTCGGCACTTGCTAAGCTCGAGAGTCACTTTTACCAGCTCGAGGCAGCCCCATATCCCATGATGCAAGGCGGTAAGTACCCAGATCTCGTTTGCCGCTTCGCTTATGAGGTCCTCCTTTTACCAGCTCCTGGTAAGTGATTCATTTTACTAATATTCAAGCCCCTTTTTGTTAAAAAACTCTTTATTATTAGTTATAAGTTAATTTTTTAGTTTTCCTGACAGAAAATCCCTGTCTCCTTTAATATTTTTAGTCAAACTTTACCCATCCCATCCCTCCCTGTTAGGGTGTGTGTGTGTTTATTTTTAGGAATACCTTTTGGTATTTTCTTTAATTTAAGTTTTTTGACTGGTGTGTGTGTGTGTTTTAAGCACCATGTCAAAGGAGAGGGTCTCAGGTTTTAAGAAGTGTGACTCGTGCTGTCAGAAGATGTCTCTGACAGACGGTCACACTTCTTGCCTGTATTGCCTGGGGCCTCTTCACCTGCAGGACTCCTGTGCTATTTGTCATTCCTTCAGCCAGAGAGTCCTGCAGGAAAGACGCAATAAAATGATTCTTAGGGGCCTTCTTAAGCCGGAGGGCTCTCCGGCTAAGTCGGCTCCGTCAAAATCTGTTAAATCGTCCAAGGCCCAGGCTTCTGTGTCTAAGCCTGCGGCCTCGGCTCCGACTCGTTCCGAGTCGAGATCGGCCCGCTGGAGCCGATTCTGGCTTAACAGCCTTCGCACCGATGGCTATCGGTGCCGAATCTGTATCGACCACTTCGTGTCGGCCCGATCGGTTCCGACACCCATGTGGCAGGCATCGGTGTCGGCCCGATCGGCTCCAACACCGTTACTTTGGTGGCTGTATCGGCTCCGGCTGGAGCCGATACATCGAGGTTTCCTGTCGGCTCCGAGAGGTCGGCTCCGACAGGATCTATGGTATCGGCTCCGGTGGGTCATTCCCGGAAGAGGGCGGGGGCTCCTTCCTTTGGGCCGGTACTTTTGGCTCCCGCTTCCCCTCTTCTTTCGAACGGAGCCATCGGAGCCGATCTTCAAGGTCATCCAGATTGTCAGATCATGACCTAGAGAGAGTGGTCAGTAGATTACTTAAGTCACAGGTACTGGCCCAAATGTTACATAGTCCGTCTCAACAGACGACTGTTGGTCCACACCCCGTTACAGTTCCTCCTTCAACTCTACCCCAGAGCTTGGAGTTGGAGTCTTCGGGAATGGTTACTGCTACGGCTGGAGGACGGATACCCCCTTCTGTTCCTTCAGCCTCTACTCTTATCTCCTCTTCGAGACCTTCCTTAGAGGGATTCAGTGGTCGGGCTTCCATGGTCTCCTCCGAGGGGGTGAGTGGCATCGGACCCTTGTCCGAGCCCGCTCTTCCCCTTGGAGCCTCGGCCTTGGTGAGCTCGGCTCCGACATCTGCCTCGAGACTTCCCTTCGGTGGTCCCTGGAGTTCCTAGCTCTTCGAGCGGGTTCTCTCGGACCTGCCTGGGAGGGGAGCATTCGAGGTGATGAAGAGTGTACTGGCCACTGGTATCAGTCAGCAGTCTGTTCCCGTAGCTCCTCCCTCTATAGTACCTGTTGACATCTCTGCCACTTCTCTTGCTACAGGACCCAGAGATCCTCCGCCTCAGGTTTCCCCATTGGGAATTTCCCCTCTTCCGAGGATTCTCCTGATGTTTCGGGAGACCCTCCTAGGAAGAGGACTTGTAAGAGGAAGCATGTAGACTCACCCGAGTCTGTCACTTCGGATACTGACTTTGATGAGTCAGAGGGATCCCCTAGATCCCACACTGAGGATGTCTCCTTCTCAGACATCCTAGAACTCCTGAAACAGAGGGGAAACTGGCCCACCAACAATCCCTCTGAGGATGAGTCAGTATACCTAGAGGCGTTTGGATCTCGGCCCTCCACCTCCTGGGTGTCTCCGCCTTCGACCCCTTATGCAGGTTATTGCACGAAGGCGTGGGCAGCTCCTGACTCTGTAGAGCCAGTCCCTAGGAGGCCTTCAAAATTTATCACTGCCCTGTGTGACAAACAATTCCTTACTAAGGGTGTCCCGCTGATGCCATGGTGGTGGCTGCGGCCACCAAAAGGAACTTGCAGATCCTTCCGTGCCCGTCCATCCTCCTAATAAGGACTCTAGGACCATGGATAGGTACGGTAAGCGGATGTTTTCCTCAGCGACCTTTGCTATGCTCGCTGAATTACCTATGTCACTTCACCAGACTCCAGAGGGATATCCTTAAGGAGCTGGGTGAAGTAGTTCAGGATCCTACAGCTGCAGGGGCTCAAGAAAAATTGCTTCGCAGCTAGGAACCCTCAATTCCATTGCAAACTCCTCCATGTGGCTAATATCTTATGCTGCGGATGGAGCGAGTAGAGCCGCAGGTACAGGTGTGGCTCTTAGACGCCAAGCCTGGATGCGGCTATGTGATTTTGCGGATCCCTTTAAGGCGTCCTTCACAAATTCTCCCTTTGATGGGTCAGCTTTGTTTGGCCCTCAGGTGAAGGAAACCTTGACCAGGTGCGAACAGGACGGCAAGACTCTTTTTGCTGTTGGAGTCCGTTTTTCCACCCCTTCTAGACCTTATCCCAAAGGACAGAAAGGTGGGAAAATGTGGTTCCGTAAATCCCAAGGAGTCACGCCGATTCACGTGGTCAGTTTACCCCTAGAGGCAGAGGGGTAACAACAACAGACGCCGCTCTAGAGGCAGAGGGGTCCAAGAACCAGGGAAACAGGGAGCCTCTCTCTGATAAGCCCTTTCAGCATCCCTGAGGTGTTGCCCTGCTGTCCCTCCTTGGAGGCAGTCGGGGGAAGATTATCACTGTACCCAGAAGCCTGGCATTCCCTCACTCAAGACAGATGGGTACAGTCGATCATATCCAAGGGTTACATAATTCCTTTCGAGGAAAGTCCCTTCCCCTCAAGTTCCCTTCCAGATGTACCACCCAGTCTAAGGGAGATTGCAGAGTCAGAAATCTCAAAACTACTGCAAAAAAAGCCATTCAGCCAGTTACAATAGACCATTCAGAGCCCGAATCTACTCAAGGTTCTTTTGGTCCCCAAAAGACGGGAGACTGGAGACCAATATTGGATCTCAGCAGACTCAACAAGTCTGTCAGGAAGACAAGATTCCGAATGGTCACTCTTCAGTCAATTCTGCCCTTCTTACAGAAGGACAACTGGATGTGCTCAATAGATCTTCAGGATGCGTACTATCACATCAAAATTCACAGACGCTCCAGGAGATTTCTCCGCCGGCTGGGGTCCAGTCATTTCCAGTTCAGAGCCCTGCCCTTTGGTCTCACTACAGCCCCCAGAGTGTTCACCAAATGCATGGCAGTGGTCACGGCTCACCTGAGACGTCAAGGATTCCAGGTGTTTCCGTATCTCGACGACTGGCTCCTGTCAGCCACCACCAGGCATCAGCTTATACAAGCCAGGGATTACACAATAGACCTTTGTTCTCATTTGGGCATCTCAATCAACTTCAAAAGTCATCCTTATCGCCCTGCCAGTCTATTACCTTCATAGGCGCAAACTTAAACACTGTTCGGATGTCAGCTACCCTTACAGAACAAAGAGTTTCAGACATTCAGAGTCATGTCAGGATCATTCTGACCAGCAAGAAAGTACAGGCCAGAATGGTTCTAAAGGTATTAGGTCTCATGGCTGCGGCCATTACTCTTCTTCCCCTGGCTCGATTCTACATGCGCCTTCTTCAGTGGATGCTGTTCACACAATGGTCATACCAACAACTTCCAATGCGTCACCAGATTCTGGTGACACAGACATGCAAAGAGCATCCTGCTTGGTGGATCACATCGCCTCAGGTTCACCAAGGCAGGTACTTTGTACCCCCATCCCCGATAGCCACTGTCACCACGGATGCCTCCCTGATCGGGTGGGGGGGGGTCATTATCAGGGTAGGATGGTTCATGGGACGTGGCAGCCGTTCGAGTACCATCTGCACATAAATGTCCTGGAGATGAGAGCAGTGCTTTTAACGTTGCAAGCCCTCAACGACTTTCTTCCCGTAGGGACAATTGCAGTCCACACAGACAACATGTCTGTAGTTTGGTATATCAACAAACAGGGCGGAACCAGGTCCTACCCCTTGTGTCGAGAAGCGCTCAGACTATGGCAATGGGCGATCTCCTCTCACCGGTTTCTGGTAGCAACGCATATCCCTGGGAAAACCAACATTGTAGCGGACAGATTGAGCAGAGCTATCCTCATGCCTCACGAGTGGTCTCTCAAGCAATCTATAGCGGAAGAGATTTTTCTGGAATGGGGTCGTCCATGTTGCGATCTTTTTGCTACTCCCCAAAACAGCAAATGTCCAGACTTCTTCAGCCTCTTCCCTCTATCAGGCCATCCCCCCAGAGATGCTCTGACCCAGGGTTGGCCCCAGGGACTTCTTTATGCCTTCCCTCCATTTCCTCTGATCCCTCAGGTGATCCAGAAAGCTACCGTTTTGAGAGCCAAATTCATTCTCATTGCCCCTTACTGGCCTCGACAAGTTTGGTTCCCGTTCCTCCATCATCACCTTTTGGTGCAGCCGTGGCATCTGGACCCAGTGCCAGATCTTCTGATTCACCAATCGGGTCAGCTGCACCGGTCAATCCCTTCTCTCAACCTCACAGCATGGTTGCTCCACTTCCTTCCTTAGCCAGGCTTCCTTTGATCTCTAACCCAGTTAGAAACATCATAGTAGCTTCGCTAAAATCCTCTACCAGGAGGATTTATACAAGCAAATGGAAACGTTTCTCTTATTGGGCTAAGGCCCAAAATATTGATCCTTTTACTACCCCTGTTCAGGCAGTCCTGGACTTCTTAGCAGAGATTTTTCATGCAGGCTCCTCTTCTTCCACAGTCAGAGTTCAATTGGCTGCTATTTCCAATTTTCATGTCGGGATAGCAGATCATAATATTATGTCCCATAGGCTCTGCAGGGCCTTCTTGAAAGGAATTTTCCTACTAAAGCCTCCAATCAGGAATCCTCCTCCTCAGTGGGATCTAAATTTAGTGCTGACATCCTTGATTCTTCCCCTTCGAGCCAGCTGTTTCTTGTTCCCTGAAATATCTTTCTTGGAAAACTTTATTCCTAGTGGCTATTACATCTGCCAGGAGGGTGTCTGAACTTCATGCTCTTCGGTTCGACCCCTATTTGGTTTTTCACAAAGACAGAGTATCTTTGAGAACTAATCCAACCTTTTACCTAAGGTCGCTTCTCAGAACAATCTGAATCAATCCATTGATCTCCTGTATTTTTCCCTAACTATTCAGATAGAGCTGAACAAAAGCTACATTATCTTGATGTCCACCGTCAACTTATATATTATTTGGACAGAACAAAAAAATTTAGAAAATCTGA
Source organism: Protopterus annectens (assembly GCF_019279795.1). Lineage (NCBI taxonomy): Eukaryota > Metazoa > Chordata > Ceratodontiformes > Protopteridae > Protopterus > Protopterus annectens. Next base: position 1,493,827,110 of record NC_056739.1, read on the forward strand.
TCAACTTTTTGTTTCCTATGGATAATAAAAAGGCCTTCCTGTTTCTAAAGTGACCTTGTCCAGATGGCTTTCTTCGGTCATCTCTGAAATTTATACTCAGGCGAAAACAGCTGTGCTCAAAACCTAAAGCACATTCAACTAGGAGCTTAGCTACTTCTACAGCCTTTCAAGCTAGACTTCCTTTGGACACTATTTGTGCAGCGGCCACTTGGGCTACTCCTCACACTTTTGTTTCCCATTACAAATTGGACTTGGCCTCCAGGGACAGAGCCAGTTTTGGCTCTACAGTCCTCAAGAGTTTGTTCCATTGAGCCACCCAGGATAGAGGTGCTAGGACGGTCCCATCAAGCAAGAATGAAGGCGAGATTGACAACTTAACATTAAGAAGTTATGTACCTACCATAACGTTCCATGTTAGTTGTCTTCTCTCGCCTTCTTTCTTGCACCCTCCCTCCTTCCCCCTGGCCTGGACAGACCTTGTATAAGAAACTGTTATGCTGAAGACCATTCAGACCTGGTCCTTCTTCTATGTGTAAGTTTTCTTTCTTCCTTTGGGAAGTATTTTATGCTTGGTGCTATTGCCCTTTGTCAGCAAACGAGATCTGGGTACTTACCGCCTTGCATCATGGGATATGGGGCTGCCTCGAGCTGGTAAAAGTGACTCTCGAGCTTAGCAAGTGCCGAGTCGGAGCCGAGGGATCGGCTCCGAACCCATCAAGCAAGAAAGAAGGCGAGAGAAGACAACTAACATGGAACGTTATGGTAGGTACATAACTTCTTAGTCTCATACGATGGACAAATATGGGAAGCATATGTTTCTTCAGCGACCTTTACATTCAGGTCACTGAACTATTTGTCCCACTTTACAAGACTTCAAAGGTATCTCCTCAAGGAGTTAGCAGATACCTTACAGGATCCTACAGCTGCGGGAGCCTTGGATAAGATGGCTTCTCAGCTTGCAACCTTGAATTCAGTGGTTAACTTCTCCATGCGGCTCATTTCTTATGCAGCCAATGGGGCAAGCAGGGTGGCAGGCACAAGGGTAGCCTTACGCAGACACTCCTGGATGTGCCTTTGTCATTTTGTGGAGCCGTTCAAATCTTCCTTTACCAATGCCCCCTTTGATGGCTCATCCTTGTTCGGGCCTCAGGTGAAAGAGACTCTCACCAGGTGTGAACAGGATGGCAAAACTCTCTCTGCCATGGGAGTATGTTTTTCTGCTCCATCTAGGCCCTATCCTAAGGGCCAGAAGAGCGGGAAAATGTGGTTCTAGAAATCTCAGGGAGCTTCGCCTGACACATGTGGAGAATTTTCCCGCAGGGGCAGAGGGGGAAATAACAATGGAAGACACCGACCTCACGGTGGGGAGTCCACAGAACCAGGGCGACAGAGATACTTTCTCTGGTAGGCCCTTCCAGAGCTCCTGAAGGGAGGCCTGACTGTCTGACTCCGGAGACAGTCGGTGGGGGGAGATTATCCTTCTTACCAAAAGTTTGGCAGACAATCACAGAAGATACATGGGTACTATCCGTAATATCTGGAGGATGCAATATCCCCTTCTCACTACCTCCCCTATCAAAAAGACAATACTCTATCCCAGACATTACACCCAGTCTTCGGGATCAAGAAAACCTAGAGGTTCAAAGGTTGCTAACAAAAAGAGTCATCCAGGAAGTCCCTGCAGTCCAAATCGGATCCGGAACTTACTCAAGGTTCTTATTAGTTCCAAAGAAAACAGGACTGGAGACCCATCTTGGATCTCAGTAGGCTGAACAAGTCAGTCAAGAAAACAAAGTTCTGGATGTAACACTTCAGTCCATTCTTCCCTTTCTGGGACAGGACAATTGGATGTACTCCATCGATCTCCAAGATGCGTACTACCATATAAAAATAGACAGACGGTTAAGGAGATATCTACGCTTCCGGCTGGGAGCCAGTCACTATCAGTTCAGAGCTCTGCCCTTTGGTCTCACCACAGCCCCGAGGGTGTTCACCAAATGCATGGCAGTAGTTGCGGCTCACCTGAGGCATCAAGGATTCCGGGTGTTTCCATATCTAGACAACTGGCTCCTTACTGCCACCACCGAGCATCAACTAATCAGGGCAAGGGAATACACAATCCACTCTTATTCTCAACTTGGGATCACCATAAACTATGAAAAATCTGCCTTGTTGCCTTGTCAATATATTACCTTTATAGGGGCAGATTTAGACACAAGGACAATGATAGCAAAGCTGCCTCAAGAAAGAGTATTAACGATCCATCCCCAAGTTGTCATTCTGTTTACATGAAAGAAGATTCAAGCAAGATTTGTCCTCAAGGTCCTGAGTTCTATGGCAGTGGCAATCACTCTGGTCCCTATGGCTCGCTTTCACATGAGAATTCTACAGTGGCTTCTATTTGCACAATGGTCATTCCAGGATTTACCCATGTCACATCAGATTCTGATCACGGATTCCTGCAAAAGGGATCTGGAGTGGTGGTTTCACTCCCCTATGGTGACAATAGGCAGGCCGTATCTACCCGCCCCCAACCTGTAGCCACAGTGACCACGGACACTTCCCAGATAGGGTGGGGGGGGGGCATTATCTGGGACAGACTGTTCAAGGGACTTGGCAGGAACACAAGTACCACTTGCACATCAATGTACTGGAGATGAGAGCAGTATTCCTGGCATTGCAAGCACTTCAGGACTCTCTACTTACAGGGACTATAGCAATTCAAATGGACAACATGTCAGTAATATGGTATACCAACAAACAGGGTGGAACCAGGTCTTTCCCCTTGTGTCGAGAGGCTGTACGAATTTGGCAATGGGCAATGTCTTCCCAACACTTCTTGGTTGCAATGCACATCCTGGGGAAATCCAACATGATAGCGGACAAGCTCAGCTGGGCTATCCTGATGCCTCTCTCTTTCTCTCGCCTTCTATTTCCCTTTTTCCCGCTAGTAAATGTTTTTAGTAGGTTACTGCCCCTCTCCTTTATACCTCTAGAGGTATTCTTAACTACTACTGTTAGTATGTTTCTTCTTTCTCTTTCTCCGTTTTTCTCTCTCAAAAAAAAAAAAATATATATATTGCTATATATATATATATATATATATATATATATATATATATAGATATATATTATTAAATCTTTTCTTTTTATCTTTCTTTGTTGTGTTTCTTAACGTGTGAGTATTTGAGTGTGAGTGTGTGTGTGTGTGTGTGTGTGTGTGTGTGTGTGTGTGTGTGTGTTTCTCCATTCTCATTTGCTTTCATGGCAGAGAAGCAAAACAAGCCATTAGGCTTTAAAGAATGCACAAAGTGCAGTCACAAAATTCTATTATGTGGCTCGCACTCCCTGTATGTTTATTGTCTGGGGTCCCTCCATCTACAAGAAGATTGCACCATTTGTCATTCCTTCCTTCAACCACAGGGCTTTGGCTGAAAGGAAGAATCAGCTCATTTTCAGGGGCATGTTACCATCTGTTTTTGAAGAGGCCTTTTTCGGTAGTCAGTCTAAATCTGCAACTTCTTCCAAATCAAAGTTAGCCCATTTGAGCCCTGCTTCTTCTCTTTCCTCTAAAAGTGGTGACAGAGGAAAGAAGAGGCCATCCTTGGCTCTGACAGACCCTTTGGAGCTGAAAACTAAGACTTCAAAATCTTCTAAGTCTGCAGAATCTGTGACTTAGTCAGAGCCTTCGGCGCCGGGCATTTCTATGTTGGATCCAACTTTTTTTGGCTCCGAGTCTGTCGAGTAAAGCTAGATTGGATCCATTGATGTCAATCCAACAACAAGCCCCTTTAAGCCAATTATGGCACTTCCCAGGACTCGGTAGTCCCCGACCTTTGATCCTGTTCCTTCGAGGGTACAGTCTCCATTCTTAAGTAGACCAAAATTTCCATCAGCATCCTCTTCCCATTTAACCAGGAGCCTTACTGAAGAAGACACGGAATGGATGATACAAAAGATCTTGTGGGTGCAGGGCATCATTGTCCACCTTGGCCTCAACCCATGCTCTTCTATGTCTATCCAAGACATCTACTCCCCCACTTCCTTTTCCTCTGACTTCAGGGTGAGCTTTGAAGACATTGGATCCAATACACCTGGTGCCTTTCAGCTATGATCCGAAGGTGTCTCTTTCCTCAGACCAGACCTTCGCTCAGAGCTCTTTGGCCTTTTCAGAGTCTGAGAGTTCCCAGAGCTGCAGTGCACCTTGTGGAATCACAAGATCTGGCTTCTACCCCAGCTGAGCTGTCTTCTGGACTGGAAAGGACCTCGTACTGAAAGCATGGCTTTTCAGAGCTGTAGTTCTCCTCCACTCAGGAGCAGTCAGCCTTTGGGGCTCTGGAGAGGGCTATAGCTGCCACCGCATATGGAAGGTCACTTGCCCCCTCATATCCTCAATCTCATCAATGTACCCTGTGCTCTTCTTCTGTCCAGGGTGTTCTACAGGGACAGCAGGACCCCCGGCACCAGGATACCCACTGGGATACCCCTGCCTCTTCTGATACCTCCCCAGAATACCCCACTGAGGAGGTCCCTTGGAAGAGACTTTCAGAGGAGAGTTCCAATATTCTTCCTCCTAATAAGGATTTCAAGACAATGGATAGATGTGGGAAGTGAGTTTTCTTTTCAGTGAGTTTTGCCTTGTGATCACTGAACTACCTTTCTCATTTCACCAGGTTGCAAAGGGATCTGATCAATGAACTGTCAGATACCCTTGAAGAAGCAGTAGCTGAGGGATTCCGAGAAAAGGTAGCATCCCAGTTAGCAACCCTACACTCTGTAGCTAACTCACTCTTCCATGAGGTTCATCTCACATGCAGCTGAAAGAACGAGTAGAGTGGCGGGTTCTGGCATATCTATGAGAAGGCATGCTTGGATGCAGCTATGCAATTTGGCCGAGTCTTTTAAGTCTTCATTTGTCAATGCCCCATTTGATGGCACATCCCTTTTTGGTCCCAAGTTCAAAGATAAGCTATCCAGGTGTGAGAAAGAAGGTAAGATCCTTTCTGCTGTTGGCATACGTTTTTCTGCTGCTCAGAGACCCTACCTTAAAGGTCAGACAGGTGGCAGAAAAATGTGTTTCAAGAAGTCTCAGGGGTCTTACCAGGACATACGTGGAGATTTTTTCCCTCAGAGGCAGGGGGGGGAACAGTAATGGAAAACACCACCCTTGCAGCAGAGGAGGCCTGCAGAACCAAGGGTCCCAAGAGTCTTTCTTCAAGAAGCCCTTTCAGTGCTCCTGAAAGGAAGCCTGATTGTCCACCTCTGGAGGCTGTCAGGGATCAACTATCCCTGCACTGGAGAGCCTGGCAAAAGATAACTTCTGATTTGTAGGTGCAGAGGATAATATCCAGGCGTTATCAAATTCTCTACTCTCAACACTCCCCCAAACAGAAAAATCCCAGATATTCCACCAAGCAGTTATTCAAATTCAAAAACTGCTGGAAAAAAAGAGTCATCCAAGAGGTCCTCTGAGACCAGAGAGGATTTGGAACTTACTCAAGCTTCTTTTTGGTCCCAAAGAAAACAGGGGCCTGGAGACCAATTCTGGATCTCAGCTGATTAAACAAGTCAGTTCAACGTTGCAAGTTCCAAATGGTCACAGTACAGTTCATACTTCCTTTCCTGGAGAAGGACAATGGGATGTGCTCTACAGATCTTCAGGATGCGTACAACCACATAAAAATGGACAGATGTTTTAAAAGATACCTACACTTCCGGTTGGGAGACAGTCATTAACAGTTCACAGTTCTTACTTTTGGTCACACTACCACCACCAGAGTGTTCACCAAATGCATGGCAGTAGTTGTGGATCACCTGAGAGGAAAAGGATTCTAGGTGTTTCCTTATTTAGATGACTGTCTCATATCCTCCCTGACCTGGCATCTACTTATCCATGCAAGAGACTCTGTTCTTCAGATCTGTACAGAACTAAGTGTAACAATAAATCCTGCCTCCAGAGGGTTAACAATCAGGCGACAAACACACAGATTAATTTGAAACAAGAAGCTAGCTGCTCATCATGTTCTACAGGCTTTAGGATCAATGGCGGGGCAATAGTGTTAGTTCCATTAGCCAGATTTCACGTGCAGATACTTCAATGGCTTCTAGCTGCCCATGGTCAGTTATCCACCAACCAATGTCTCACCAAATTGTCATAACAGATTCATGTAAAAGGACCCTCTCATGGTGGATTCAGTCAGAACAGCTGATGCAAGGTCAACCTTTAGTTCCCCCTCAACCACAGGCCATGGTGACCACAGATGCTTCCCAGATGTGTTGGCATTGTCTGGGGAAGACAGTCCAAGGAACCTGGTCTGCAGACAAGGCCAATCTGCACATAAACATCCTGGAGATGAGGGCAGTGCTTCTAGCATTGCAGGCATTTCAGACTTATGTTTCTCTGGGAATGGTGGTGATTCAATTAGACAACATGTTGGTGGTCTGGTACATAAACAAGCAAGGAGGAACCAGATCATACCCTCTGTATTGAGAAGCACTCAGAGTGTGGCAATGGGTGATCTCATCCAACCACTGTTTTATAGCAACGCACATTCCGGGAAAGTCCAATGTGATAGAGGACAAGTTGAGCAGATCTATCCTCATTCCTCAAAAGTGGCACTCTCAATCAGGCAGTAGCAGATGACATTTTCCAAAGTTGGGGCCAGCAACCTCTGTGCATCTCCCCTAAACAACAAATACAGCAGCTACTTTACCCTAATCCCCTCACTGGGGGGGGGGGGGTTCCCCGAGGGATGGTCTCATACACAATTGACCCCCCGGTTTATTGTACCCTTTTTCTCCAATTCCTTTGATTCCCAAATTCCTTCAGAAGGCAAACAGGTTAAAGAGAACAGTAATATTCATTGCCCCATATTGGCCTTGACAAATCTGGTTTCCCTTCCTCTGTCCTCATCTATGGAAGGAACCCTGGATCCTGGAACATGTTCCAGACCTTCTGTCACACCTGACAGGAATGATTCTTCCCAACTTTTATAACCTGAAGCTGATGGCTTGGTTCCTCCAATTCCATTGATTGCCGGACAACTCATGCTCTCCTCACCGATCCGTCATATTTTGATGTCCTCTCATAAGTCATCCACTCAAAAACTTTATAGGAGTAAATGGAAGAGACTTGTAATTTGGGCTCAGCAGCACAGTGTAGATCCCCTCATAGCACCTATTCACTCTATTCTAGATTTCTTAGCCCACCTTTTCAACGATTGAGAAGCTGCCTCTACAATTAAAGTACACTTAGCAGCCATTTCAGATTTTCATATTGGGAAGGATAACTTATCACTCATTTCCCACAAACTTTACAAAACCTTCTTAAAGGAGCCCTATTGTCAGGGCCTCCTCACAAGGATCCCTTCCCTGATAGGACTTTAATTTGGTACTAAATCTAATTGTTCAGCCCCATTTGAACCTGCAGCGACTTTTGATATTAAATTTCTCTCCTGGAAGCTATCTTTTTAGTGGCTATTACATCTGCAAAATGAATATCAGAAATCCAGGCACTATCTTCCTGGCCTCCATATCTGATTTTTCATACCAGCCCCTCCTTTCTGCCAAAAGTGGTTTCACAAACAAAATATTAATCAGGCCATACATTTACATGTTTTCTTTCCTAACTTCAGCAACAAAGGCAAATTTGTTCTACATTTGTTGGATGTCCATAGACAGTTATGTTTCTATTTGCATAGGGCTAAAGAGTTTTGGAAAGCAAGTCAATTGTTTGTTGCCTTTACAGGCCCTAGGAAAGGCCTACCAATATACAAAGTTACTTTATCAAAATGGCTCTCTGATTGCATTTCTTTTGTTTACACCACAAAAGGTATAAATTCGTCCACACCTATTCGAGCTCACTCAACCAGGGCTATGGCCACATCTGCAGTCTTCCAGACTAATACCTCCATGGGTGAGATTTGCGCAGCAGCCACATGGGCCAATCATCACACTTTTATCATTCATTACAAGTTGGATTTGGTCTCCAAAGGAAGACCCTTCTTTAGTGCAATGGGTCTGAGAAAAATCCTCCCATGAGTCCTCCCGGGATAAAGGAAGTTGGGGACTCAGTCACGTATGTGAGGACAAGATGAAACATTGGCAATATCAGTAAAGATGTTATGTACTCACCATAATGTTCCATCTGTATTGTTGACTTTTTATCTCTCCTCACATTCCCTCCCCACAGCCCCCTACCTTTGGGTTTTCTGATTAAACGGGAAGTAAAATTTCAGGGCATTTTATTATCACTGGTACTCCAGAAGTGGTCTCCTTAAAAATGTTCAGACTTAAGTTCATTCACTGTTTTTTTATGGGAATAATTTTAGCAAACAAGATCTGAGGTGACAGAGAAAGGAGCATTGTGGGTAAGGGGAGGTATCCAAGAACTTTTTGGTTGTTACGAGCTTAATAACGGCCGAGATCTGGACACAATATGTGAGGAGAGATGAAAAATCGACAATACAGATAGAACGTTATGGTGAGTACATAACTTCTTTTTACCTGTGATAATTACTTTGTATCTATCATAAGACATAAAATTGTTATATTCTATCGGTTGTACATGCTAATTGTTTGTACAGATTAATGTAGTATACATTTTCCAAGGTGTATATTGTTAAAATACTTTAATCATTGTATATAGTGTATATTTGTTTTTATTGTATATTCTCTGATTCTGAGATGGTTGAGATGCTTTTCTTTTTGCAACTAGGCTGAAAAGGGGCAATTTTGCTTGTCAAATCATATTGATTAACAAACTGAAATAAATAAATACACTTTTTATAAACGTGGAGAAAGAGAAGATATATCTTTTACATTACTTTCTTGAAACCAGTTGGTGTTAGCAAAATCAGCTGTATCAGGAATTCCCTAGATTGTATGTACTAGTAGTAACAATAAAAATATATAAAAACATCATGATGTCGCAAGTAAGATAGCTATGGCATAGAGAATACCAGGCTTGGAACACTAAAGCACTGTCCTATGAAGACTATGAGATGCAAACTGGTTATCTACTGGGAAAAGATTTAACAATAATAATAATAATCATCATCATAATCATAACACCAGTAAATGTAGAAGAGCAAATAGTAATGAGGTAGACATATTGCACAACATGTGACTGCTCTAACAGGGTCTCTTTCTTTTCCAGGACTGTTAAAGTGGATGTGTTTGACTGGGAGCGAGATGGCAAGTAAGTAAAGACTTATGATTATTCTTGTAAGGGTAGAGACTTTCTCTTTACTACTACAGATACAGTAACTCCTGGAGCATTCCCTGTTATTCTCATTTAATGAATATTGTCATTTAGCAACTCAATGAGTGTCAAGTTTTACAAGTGTTACTGAATGACGTATATTACATGGATCATTTTTTCACAAACACCTTTCTAGCTGCAAAATAAGTTGTACCGTAAATGTCTACTTACATAATAATTTTGATTTACCTACCTATTCAGTGCTACAGTATTCTCTTTTTGATGTAATCCATCAAAGAAAAATATTAATGTCATACTAAATCTGGACTGTATCTCAGCTCTACCTTGAAGTTAGCTTTCTTATTCCTAAATGACAACATCAGAGTTAGCCACCCAGGGCAACTTCAGGGAAAGCTAGACACCTCTTGTAGTGTCAGTTACTGAAAATGATAGTCAAGCCTAGAAGTGCAAGACCAGCCCAAATGCGTGAAACAATGGCCTATTCTGATTCTACCCCTCTTTTGGTGGTGCCCTGTGTGGCTGTGGCTGTGATGGCTCATTCTTGACATATGCATATGTTGTCTTCTTTTTCACAGTGAATCTTGAAAAAAAATCAGTTTCTGCACTTCCAGCTGAAGGTACAATAACTTACAGTACACAGAAGTTTCTAGAAATTAAACAGTCAACATCTGTATGTTGCTGGTTGGATGCAATGAAGTCTGAGGAGTATCTGGGGCCTACTACTTGCACAGAGCTACAACAGCTATATATTTTAACCCTTCACACTCTAAAGTGCCTGAAACTGTTAGGTTTCTGGAATATGCTGGACAAGGAAAAAAAGAAAGAGATGTCAGAGAACAAGGAAAAGAGGATGCAGAGCAGGTATTGATGTAAAGTTAAAAGCAAACCCCTACAGGCCTGTGCTACCAACTATACTGCTAGATAATGTGAGATTACTGGATAGCAAGATAGACTACTTGAGACTGAAACTTTTTCTTGCCTATCCTCCTTCCAAACCCCCTCTATTTCCTCTTAATTACAGTTTGTTTATTTATTTATTTATTTATTTATTTATTTCTCTTCTCTCTTTACAGCTTGCTCCCTCGGGTGCTACCTCTACCTGCTTTTTGTACAGGAATTCCCTCCCATCTGGGTGAAGACATCCTTGGATAAGCTGCTCCCAGGCTCAATCAACTTCAGTCTAACTAAAGGGCTTAGTTTCCCTCCTACGAAGGAACATCAGTGTATGTAGCTATATTGAACATTGCTGTTGGCAATTTATAATCTTGCCCAGCATTCTACCTCGGTGTGCTTGATAGCCTGCCGCAGTCCGCTTGCCCCCCCCAGGTTTACATGCTACTCCATGTCCACTTCCGTGTAAACTTCTTAGATTAATTTAGACATAGCTGTGAAATTCCTTTTAATTTAGGGTACCATCTTCCTCCTTCACCATTTGATGGCAGCATACACCATGGAATGTTCTGCAAAACACCTTAACTTTCACTTCTAAAGGCTTGATCTGATGAACTACAGTATTCTGTAACATTTTTTCCCTAGTCCAATCACTACAAAGATATAACCCTCTCCCTGCCTTTTCCTGTATTCCAGCTTCTGTTCACTGATTGTTTTCTGTGGGCCATCTCTTCTCTTGGCTCTACCCACTCCATTCGCCCTCCTGGCTCACTCCGCTCCCCTACCCTACCCCTAATTCCCAACCAACCCCAGTGCTACTACACTTATCCTATCCAAACATCCCCTCCCCTTCATCTCTCTCAATCCACTCACATCTCCTCACTATCCCCCCATCCCATCCTCCAATACTTTCTCACCCCCTCCCCATCCCAAACCTTATAGCACTTTACTCACTTCTAAATACCTCTGTCTTACACTTTCATAGTTCCCCCTACATCCAACTACATCTTCAATACCCTCCACCCAACTATTCATTTATACCTACACCACACCATGCCTTCTCAAACCCTTCGTATCCCTTCCCTCTGCCTACTACTTCTAATTCCTCTATACCATGCTACCTCTTATTCCTCTTATGAACTACCCCCTTTTTTCCCATCCCCTCTTCACCCTACCATCACCCTCAACACCCATCATTACTCTACCATATCTCACTTTCACACTATATCATCCTCCCTAGTTCAACCAAACCCACTTCTCTGCTTCAAACTAAAACATCTACCCTCCTTAATGAAACATCATATTCCTAAAGCATTATTATACCTCCCACAAAACACTAGGAGTAAAACCAAACCCCTGCTTTCATTCCCCTTTAACTGCATATGCCTGGCAGGTGACATATATCCCAACCCAGGACCTAGTACCAGCAACAATCCAACTCCCCCTATTACCACCCATATTACAAACCCTAAATATATCATACTCCTGACCATCAATGCCCAGAGTCTAAAAAACAAAATAGCCCACTTCAATGCTTGGCTATACCATACCCTACCTGACACAGTAGCTGTCTCTGAGACATGGCTAAAACCGAATATTTCTGACTCTAAAATCCTGCCCCCTGGGTTTCAAGCTCTTAGACATGACTACCTAAAAAAAGAAGGGAGGAGGAGGAGTGGCCTTAATCTACTCTAGCCTACTCTCCATCACTCCCTACCAAAATCCTGTTCCTCAGTTCAACAGTGCTGAACTAGTCATATGAATTCTCCAACTAAATAACCATAAAAGCATCTGTGTCATAGCCCTCTATATCCCCCCCCTGGAAACAATATAAATATACTTGAGGAAATCCTTCTATGGGCCTCAACCAATATTAAGCTTGAGACTTACATCCTAGGAGATGTAAACATTGACTGGAACAAAATTGATAAAAATAATCCCTCCATCTCAATCAACCTATATAATTTCAGTCAACTTACAAATACCATTACCAGGCCTAATAAAAACAACCCCCCAGGCTCCATACTTGACTAGTCTCTCACTATAATAAAATCTCCCATAAGGGCAACTTACCAGACTCCATTAGTGACCACTTGCCAGCCTTCGTCCATAGAGCAACTCCCTCCTCTCCTCACCAACACCAATATATCCACACACGAAAACTCACAAACTTTAACCCCACAACTTTCTCCAATTCTCTCAAACTAATAAATTGGGACAATCTAAAAACCCTTCCTCTAGACCAGGCTGTTGAACATTTCAGCTCAATCTTCTTAGCTAGCCTTAACTCTCATGCCCCCCCCCCCCCCCATTACAAAACATATAAAAAACAACTCAGCCCCTTGGCTTACTAAAGACACCAAAATACTTATGAAACAAAGGGACAAAACCTGGAAACTTTACCATCGCAATAAGAACCCAGGCACCCTTCTTAAATATAAACAACTCCGTAACCTAGCCAAAAAACATATTATACCAGATAAAAAATCATACTATACCAAACTTCAATCTAATCATTCCAAAAATCCCAAACAATTCTGGAAGTCAATCAACTCTCTTCTCAACCCTGGTACCCAAAACAATCCTTGCCCTGACACTAGCAAGTCTGACCCAGAAATAGCCATGCTATTCAACTCCTTCTTTATTAACTCCATAGCAGAACTCACTAAGACCTTCCCAAACAACTCCTCCCCCCTACTCAAACCCTCTCCTCCACCATCCATTCCTTTCTCATCTCCTATCTTTCATCTCAAACCCATTTCCACCTTATATATAACTAAACTCCTCTCTAAGCTTATGCCAGGCTCCAATGCCCCTGACAACATCCCCTCACTCTTTCTAAAACTCGCAGCAGACTGCATTGCCACCCCCATTAGCATTCTCATTAACAGATCCATACAGGAATCTTATGTTCCTAAACTGTGGCATGCAGCCTTCATCCTACCCCTCCACAAAGGAGGCAAAAATAATAGCATCTCCAACTTCCAGCCCATAGCCATTCTCTCACCTATTTCAAAAATACTTGAGAAATGCATCCACCTCCAACTCATGCCATTCCTTACAAATAATCAACTCCAAACCCCAACTCAACACGGATTTCATCTGGGCCATAGCACAATAACTGCTCTCCTCTCTTTCCTAGACATAGTAAACCATGCCCATCACTCTGGAGAACTTGTATCCACAGTCCTCCTTGACCTCTCCAAGGCTTTTGATACTGTCTCCCATTCCCATCTCCTAAACCGCCTTGCTAATCTTAATCTCTCATACAACACCCTTGTCTGGTTCAGCAGCTACCTCTCTGACCAATCTCAGGCCGTAAAATGGAAAACTGGCACCTCAACGTTCCTCCCAACCCCAACCGATGTCCCCCAAGGATCCATACCCGGCCCAATGCTATTTACTATCTTTATTAATGACTTCCACAGAGCTATTCCTAACACCAAGATATTCCAATATGCAGACGACTCAACTCTAGTCTGCTCTGCTTCTAAACTCCAAGTACTCCAAACAAAAGCCCAAACTGCTTTCTCCACCACTGAGAACTGGATGCTTCAAAATCACCTCTCTCTAAATGCCAACAAATCTAAAATTCTACTACTCTCCCTCTAAATCTCACCCTCTTGACAAAACCTCCTTCAACATTATCAGCCATGCCAACTCCTCTATTGAAGTTGTTCCTTTTGCTAAACTTCTTGGGGTCACTATTGATGAACATCTCCAATTCGACACCCATATTCAGCTAAACATTAAGAAAACACATCAGAAACTTGGCATGCTATACAGGAACTCCCACTTTCTATTTCCTTCCACAAGACAGACCCTCGCGACTACCTACTTACTACCATCTTTGATGTATGGTGCCCCCCTACTAACCAACCAATCTTCCTCTATCTCCTCTAAACTGGAATCCTGTTACAATAAAATCTCAAAGTTTGCCACCAAGTCCAAGTACTCTACCCACCACTGCATACCTCTCCGCCTACTGCAATGGTTAGAACTTCCCAACTACCTGGACTACCTCCAAATCACTACAGCCCACAAACTCATTTTTAAACCTACTAAGTTCCCTGCACTAACTAATATCTTACCACTATATACCCCTCACAGAACTCTAAGATCTGCTCACCAAAATCTCATTTCTGTATACAAACCAAACCGTCCCGCAGGTCAGCTTCTCCTATCCTTTTCCTTAGCCAAAAAATGGAACTCTCTTCCTCCCTCTCTTAAGAATTTCTCAAAGGTTTGATCACTTCAAAACCCAGCCCCATTCCTACCTCTCCAATAACAGGAAATGCACTTGCACTCTACCTACCTAATCCTGCCTAATACATAAATACATACATATACATAAACTACCTTCCACCTTACCCAATAGGAGTTCAATCATATTTACTGTTTTCTTACAAATGTTTCTTTCATAGCATTCTCAGAATATTTAAAACCTCAGTAAAATGGTGACTCTGTACTAATCGACCTCTAATTGTATTTACATGTAAATATGCACTGTATACCATACTAAGTTGATATTCTACTGTGCTTATGTTTTACTACATCATTTTAACTAATTGTTTAATTGTTACTATGTCTGCTATGTTTTGTGGAGCTTTTCTCCCCGGGCCACCACTGAAAACAGGCTTCTTGAGCCCAGTGGACCTCCCCGGTCATCCAACTGACAATAAATAAATAAATAAATAAAATAAATAAACTCACCAACAAGAACAAGGTGAGAAATACTTATTTATTTTTGATTACTGAGACGTGGTTGCATGACAAGATAAAAATGATAATGAAGTAAACTTAGAGACATTTCCACTGTTTTGTGCAGACAGAAAACATACACTGTGTGGAAAGGGCAGAGGAGGTGGAGTCTTCATCTATGTTAACAAAAGATGATGCAACAACTCTGAAATCATGCTATCACACTGCTGTGAGAATTTAGAGTTCCTGTCCATTAAATGTAGACCATTTTACTTGCCCAGGGTGCAGAATGGGGTCAGTGTAAGAGTGGTGTATATCCCACCTAGTGCTAATACCACTGAGTCTCTAAATAAACTATGCAATCACATTGGCGAGCTGCAGAGCAAATATCCTGACTTTGTACATATGGTAGCTGGTAAATTTAGTAAAGCAGATCTGAAAGAGCTAATCCCACACTACCATCAGTAGTTGACATTCCTAAAAGGGGTGATAATGTCCTGGACAAGGTGTACATAAACTTAAAGAAAGCTTATAAGGCAGTACAACTTCTACAAATGGGAAACTCTGACCATTACACCATCTTGCTATCATCAGCTTACAAACCTGCACTAGTTAGAGAGAAAACCATGAAGAAACAAATCAAGGTATGGCCCAAGGGGGCTATGGAGGCCCTCCAAGACTGCTTTGAAAGAACCAACTGGGATATGTTCAAGGAAGCAATCACAGTGAATCAGCATCTGAACATTAATCAATACACTGAGGTAGTGATGGCATACATTTCAAACTGCATTGATGGGGTAACAGATACCAAGAGTATCACTATTAAAGCTAACCAGAAGCCATAGCTCACCCCTAAGGTATATCACCTTCTGAAGGAGAGAAGAGGCTGCTTAATTGTAGTGATGGACAGGGATTTTTATTTCTCTTCTTTGAAAGAAATGCGCTCTGACCCTGAAGTATATAAGTGTATAGATAAAGAGGCCATCACTGTCATTCATGAAAAAGCTATTGATGCATTAGTTGCATGCATGAATGAATTGTTTATCACAAGAGACATGTTTAGATATTTTATGGTTGAATTTCCTTTGGTACCCACATTTCAGAGTTTACCTAAAATACATAAAGATCCGCTAAGGCCACAATTTAGATCGATAGTGGCAGGCAATGGTTGGTTGACGGAGCCATTGTCCATATATATTGAAAAACAACTAAGACCTGCACTAATGAAATATGAGTATATATTGAATGATAGTAAACAGTTTTTACAGGACCTGTTTGATTCTACTAAAGGGGCATGTGTATATCACAAGACTGTAATGGCAACACTTGATGTGAAGCCACTATTCACTATGATCCCTAATGGTGACGGGATTACCATGGTGAAAGATTTTTTGATGCGACACATAATATATGATGAGAGACATGTTGACCTCATATGTTATCTTTTAGAATTAGTGCTAGAGAGCAATGCCTTTGTCTTTGACAATGAGTATTTTTTACAGGTGTCTGGCATAGCTATGGGCACACCTTGTGCCAATAGCTACACCAACATCATTATGGCTGAGTGGAAAGCAAATGCTGTTTTTGGCCATACTTTGGCAAATACATCTTTACCCCTGTATAGATGTTTTGTGGGCAACCTCTTCATTCTATGGGAGGGTGAAGAGGTCAATCTACTATAGTTTATTGAGCACTTAAATACTAGTTGTAGTTTTCTGAAATTTACGAGTCAATATTCCCGAGAAGTAATAGATTTTCTGGACATTAGACTTACTATAGATAATCAGAATTTTCTACATACTAATCGTTTTCGAAAAAATTGCCAAAATGGAACGTATTTGCATAGAACAAGTATGCACCCCCAACATGTGTTTCGCAACATACTGAGAGGGCAAGCCATGAGATGCTCTAGACTTTCAGACAGCGATACAGTTTGAAACTGAACTAAAACAACTAAAAAGAGACTTTGAAGGCAGAGGATATGGTAGTAAGGATGTTGTGGAGGCATGTAATTATGCTAGACATATTAGAAAGGATAGGGCAAAGCCATACTATTCAAACAGGGAGAGTTGTAATACTAAGCAACAAATGAGACATACTAAAGTAGCAGTGCCACTCACTTATACGAGTGACAATCGAGCATTAAGGGGAATACTAGAGAATAATTGGCATATCTTACAGGTCGATAGAGAGATAGCAGGTTTAGTAGGTGAAAATCCCTTTTTAGTTTATAAGAATAGTAGATCTCTTAAAAGGAGGCTATGCTACCCTAGAAGTAGTATAGGTGTGAAGGTACAAAAGCCAGTCGGAGGAACTAGGAAATGTATGAAATGTAAATTTTGCCAATACATTTTTGAAGGTGTAGAATTTGTACATCCTGATACAGGAAGGAAGTTTCTCTTTAACACAGAGGCTGATTGTAAAAGCATGAATTTAGTGTATTTAGCCCAGTGTGCTCTCTGCAGAGCATTCTATGTGGGTAAGACCAACAGAAGGCTAAGAGAGTGCATCAAGGACCATATGTACTGTTTGAAAAGAGAACAAACATAGTGCTGTTGCCAAACATATTTTATCTTGTGGAGTTGAACATCACTTTCAGTTTAATGAACTAGAAATAGTTAAAGAGGATGTCAGGATGGGTGACATCAGTTAAAGAACAGAGGAGAGAGAGCTTGACTGGATAATAAGATTGGGGGCACATATAGGACAGGGTTTGAATGACCATCTTTCCATTGTTTCCAAGATGAAAAATAGGAGACTGCTAAAATGAACACATGAAATAAATTGCCATCACTGAATTCTATGATAGCTCTACTTTATTTTATTTTGATTCTATGTTATTTTTATGCTTATTTTATATGCATCTTAGATGTATATTTTATTGTGAGTGCTTTAATTTAATACTGGGGAGGTGCTTTGATTATAGGATTGACTGTGATTTGTTCATTTGAAATTTGACTATTTGCATGAGTATAAAAGGGGGGGGGGCTGACTCTGTTTATTTATGGTCTGATGAAGTAAACAGAAGTTTGTGAAAGGGCTTATCTGTTGTAACTTACTTGCAATAAAGGGATTTTATCTGGAAATAAGATGTGTGGATTTATAACTTCACCTGGCCTGAGAATGTGAACATTCTGTGGATTTATAACTTGTCTTAGTTTGAGACTGTGAACATTCTGCCATAGCTGCTTCGATATTTGGCTGCATTCATAGTGCTAAATATATTCGTAGGTTCATAGGTAGGTACTAGGCTAGCTGCCACTGGGGCCATTTTAAGCATCGCTATTATCTCTTTTTGTTCACAAAATAATCACATTTGCTTATAGATTGGCCTTACCCATCTCATGGCTGATAATTCTGTATTACCAGTAATGAGAATAACTGGAATCATATCATAGATAATTTGAGGAGACCTATGCATAGGATAAAGCATTTAGGAGCTGCATCTGTCCATTAGTAGTACAGAGGGCACTCCTAGGGTACATTTTCTGTTTCCATCCATAGATCTAAATTGTGCTTGAATATAGATAGACTTGAACTTTGTTTTAAGTGGATGGGAAGTCTGTTCCAGAGCAGAGGTATCCTCTGCGAGATATACCTGTCACTCCAAGCTGCTTTGTTGATATTTCAGAAGAGGTTTAGATCCTTAGATTGACTATCTCTGATGCCATTTGACTTACTGATGTGCACTAAATCCATCAGTAATGGGTCACAGGATGTCTTGTATGCCAGACACAGGTCACGTCTTAGCAGTCTGCTGGATGCCACGTATAGTACAGGGCTTTGAGTCGGTACATGAAGGACATGTTGTTTAGGCCGTGTATCCTTTTAGTGGGATGTCTCTGTGAACATTCTAGTTGTTACATGTATCTGAACAGATACATGCCAAAAGGGATGTTATACTCAATGACTGGCCTAACAAGGGCTGAGTATAGTGGGACAATGACATCCCTTGATCTAGACAAAATCCCTTTGTTTATAAGCTGTGCAATACAGAAGGACTGTTGGTCAGAAGTTAGGTCACTGTCTACATAAGTTCCCAAATCTTTAACAACTGGGTCAACTATTAGGGACATATTGTCAATGTGGTAATTCCCTGGTGTAGATGACTTCCCTAAGGATACAATAATGCATTTTTTGGCATTTAGTTTCAGTGCATGATTTTGGCACCAGTTATTTATTTGGGGCAAACCTTCCTGCAGGATCGCCAATTTATTTGGAGATTCAATGACTGCTCGTAGCTTGCAGTCATCTGTAAACATCATCTGCCAGAACCCTTTGGTACTGGCTTCTACTTCATCAAAGATTATTGTCATCAAATACTACTGGAAACCAACAGCTAGTAATGCTTCGTTATATTATTCAGCTATGCACTTAACATATATGGAAAATAATATTTTTATTCATATTGCTTTTAGAATTTCAAGATTTGCTACTTCATAACACTGCTGTAAGTGCTTTATATAATAAGTTTCTTGTCAGTGGTTTTCCTGTTTAAGTTGTTTCAGATGGCATTAGACGTATTGAATAACTGAAATACTGAATATGCTCCATTGACATTTAAGAATGATGTAGTAAGGGAAAATGTCAATAAACCGGATTATGGAAAGCAAGGAATTCAGTCTATGATTGTTACATAGAGTGCAGATGTTTATGATGTTATTGAATCAGTTGAAAATAACTGGCATATCTGACAACGCAGAGAATTAAAGATATATGCTGTTAATGAGCTACTTCCTGTGGTATAGGGTTTGGTTCCCTCAGCCTTCCTTTGCCTACTGAGTGACCTTGAGCAAGTCACTTAAATGTGCACTGCTTTGGTGCAATTGGGAACTTGGGTTTCCTGTACTGCATGCCTATTAACTATGTATGAACTATAACTGCATCTGATGAAATGGGTCAGTTTTGGGGGGCTGGACATATGTTTGTATATAAAAGAAATATGAATCTGCTGTATTTTCTTAAAACAGTAGTTTCAATTGATACAACGTTCAGTGCATTGAATAAGAAATTGTGTACATATATTCATGTAAAATGTGTGCACAGTATAAGTTTGTTGCAAATTGCTCATGGTTTTATAGCAGATATACAGATAGGATCTACACGCCTGGTGGCTATTTTAAATGCAACTCTGTGGAAATGGTTGTTGAATGTTTAACGTCTGCTTTATTTTATAAAAGATGAACTACTAGAAAACTTTCAAGTAGGATATATGAGCATGTCTATGCCATTCAGACAAGAAATATAAATAGTGCTTTAGGTATTTATTTTGTGAAATGTGTTGTTTAATAGCATTTTTCTATATTTTGGAAAGTGTTAAATTAAATGTAAGAGATGGAGATGTTCAAACTATTTTAGATCATAAGGAATGTCTTTGGCCAACTTTATTTCAGGTCGATACTATATCTGGTTTAAATTATGGCATACATTTTCAATGCATTCTTGAGAGCAAAAGGCTAAAACATTGATTGAATCAGTTACTGTCTTATTTGTTAATTAAAGGTATGCAGTTATTTTTTTATTATTATTTAAATAGTTAGTAAAAAGATATTAATTAGTCTGAAGAAGTTCTGTAAAATTCAAAGAAAATGTTCATTTTGAGTATTTGCTATTGGAGTAGAAGAAAATGCTTCTTTTCTATTTATCATTTATTACATTTGTTTTCTACCTCTGGGTGATTCTTCATGTATTTTTATTTAAATTACTTTCTAGTGTGTGGCCAAATTACTTTTAACAATCATTTCTAAAAGAGTTTTTTTTTAAGCTAAGAGTTTACTTGTCTTCTTGTCTCGTTTAGAAAAAAAACTTAACATGATGTACATTATCAATCATAAATTACTAGGAAAATGTCATACATTGCATTCTACATGCATCCCTGTTTCTTGTTTGTTGAAATAACTCTCAGAACATTTAGCAAATACCTAAGCTACATGGCTAGAGTCTGTAACCTAGATACTTGATTCCAGAAGTTCAGTATTACCATAGATATGTAAAAAACAGAAGATTTAAAGATTACTGATAACCTTAAAAACCAGCATCTTTTCTCATGACTCTTCTATGAGACTAATTTCCTAATTGAAAGCATTATTGAGATTATCAAAATGTAACAAGTTCCGGTATCTGGGCAGTTTATGGTCAGTTTACCATCTTTTTCTTTTGTTGATGCATATTCTAGATAGTTGATTATTTCACTACACTGGAAGAGTGGACTTTACTCCAATTTTCCTGCAGAGTGTTAGGTAAACAACTTATTATCAGAAGTTGGGTCTACCTTCCAAGCTTTCCAGGCTTTGATCTGCCCTTAATAAGGTTCATCAAATCTGTTGTTACCTATGGAGTAATCTTTCCCTGAACTATTTTTTTTAAGTAGAGGTAGATTATCCTGAATAGTGGATAGAAAGTGGAAAAAGCAGAAGTGAGGTCTGATCATGAATAGAGTTTGCTCCAATCTATTGTGCGCAATTTACAGAGGAGAATATTAATGGATGAATAAGGGATATGCCTGGCATAACTGAATTTAAGTGGCAGCATTTTTCTTTAAAAGTCCAGTTTGGCATAATCTGACAGTGTTTACCTAGGCTGCTAGGGAGTACTTGCAATTAATGTTAAGTTTTCGTGATTATTGGTAAGTAAAACATCAAGCAATGGGGAATGATTGGTGTGTGAATTATGCTTAGTCCCTTCATTAACTAGCTGAGTTAAGTTACTGGAGAGGCTAATCCTGTGTAATTGGGTTGTAAGTGACCCTTACCAGTCAATATGTAGGTCATTTAGGATGATTAGCTTATGATGTTCAACTTGATAGAACAACTTTAGCAATAGTTCTGGAAAGAGTTGAGTGGATAAAGGTGGTGAAATGTATATGACTGTTGTAAATAATTTGGTGTGGGTGCCTAGGGTGATTTACAGCAGAATCCCATTTGATTTTTTATTAGGGTATGCCAAAGTTGTTCTATCAAGTTGAGCATCATAAGCTAATCATCCTAAGCGACCTACATGGATTATTATTATTATACAATGACGTTATTTAAGAAATAAAGTGCTAACCTTTGTTAAATAGTGTCTTTGTATAAGGGCACTATAGTATTTCTCTGCATCCTCCCTTGTTTACTGATGCACTGCCTATGTGTATATGATTTGCATTCCCACACTTGCACAGTACATCAGTACAGTTCAGCAGAAGCTATAGAGTAAAGAGCATTACCATTGCTGTACCCCCCCCCCCCCACTGACATATATTATAACCTCTTAATGCAAGAAATCTGGACAAATCACAATGTAATGGAGAACAAAGTTCTAGAAATAGGGACAGATTTTAAATACTGCTTTTCTAAACTTAGAAAGTTGCTGCAATAAGAGGTTTTGCGTTAACATGCATTTTCTGAAGGATATGAAGACTGAACCTGAAATGTCTGTCATTTTTTAATGACTTCAATCTCCAGACAGAATAAAACTATGAGGCAAAAATCTGGACATTCTGTGAAAATCTGTACAGTTGAGAGGTATGACTGGCAAGGTTTTAGTAGGGGCAGTGCAGAAACAGAAGGAGAATCATGTACATTTCTGTTTTTTTTTTTAGTTTTGCCTTGATTTTTCTTGTATTTTTCTCTGTTTTCTAAGCATATGCCAATAAGTCAGGCCATTCAATGGTACTTCAGCAGCTGGACTTTTTCCTCTATTAGTGCATGCTCAAATTACAATGGGCACACTGGTTGGGCTGTCCAATCAGCATGCTTGTTTTTGAATAGTAATATGACATCATTGTATAATTGCTGGACTGACAGAAATTAAGTGAATAATGGAATCAAAGTTGATTGTAATGTGATAGTAATTTAAGAGGTTGTAACAGACAAAATCAGGCAGAATACATGATCAGTTTATTATTTATTTTTATTTTTATTTTATTTATCTCAGATGGCTTACTGGTAAAAAAATTGCTATGATTTATTTATCATTTCTTGACTAAGAAAGAGAGAGCCTATTTTCAGCAACGGTCGAGGGAGGAACTCTCCAAGCACATGTCTTTGGAATGTGGGAGGAAACCGGAGCACCCGGAGAAAACCTACACGAATGCAGGAAGAAAATGCAGACTCTGCACAGAAGGCACCCCAGCCACGGATCGAACTGTTGAGCCTTTTGGAGTGAGGCATCAACATTAAACACTGCACCACTGCGCTGCCCAAATCAGTTGGTTGAGATATTACAGTATAACAGTAGCACCCTGGGATGGGGTGGGATGTGTGAGAGTGAACGAATCAGGACATGAATTAACAGAGCAGTAGTCACTCTGTGTGTGTATGCCCACAGCAGCAAGTCAGGCCTGTGTAGCAATTCAGGAAATCTGCAATTTAGGTTACATGCAAAAAAACAATATTTGAAACAGTGTTATGGCAAAAGAGCACCTCAAAGCCTTGTTTTAGCAAGGCACACTCATTGTCCAACACTTTGCTAGTTAAGAAGATATAAACCGTGACCAAATGAAGTAGCCATCCAGCCCATATACCGCAACATGTTATGGACTCTGAACTAGTGGCTAAGGAAAGGGTCTAAACTGGATGGCACAGTGGTAGAGTTGTCACCTCACAGCAAGAGGTTCTCCGGTTGGAGTTTCTTTTGTAAATAGTCTGCATGTCCTCTCTGCATTCGTGAGGGTTTCCTCTGGGTGCTCCAATTTCCTCTCATGTTTCAAAGACATGCATCTGGAGTGTTTCTCCCCTAGCCTTCACTAAAAATTGGCTTTGTTCCAAGTCAGACTCTCCCAGTAAGCAAATGTTAAATAAAAAAAATAAATCTGGGACCTAATTAAACAAGTAAACAGGTACAGAAAGTGCATATCAGCTGAAGGAAGCAAGATTAGTGTCCAAAAGATAGCTGTGAGCAGTAGAAATGCATAAGCTACTAGAAGCATGTATATACACAGAGCCATAGCTGAACACTTCAGGTGTTACAAAGTAAGGAAAATTGAAGTAATTAACATTAAATATCAAAAATAGTAGAATTTAGTTACCTTTCAAAAACAGAAAAGCAGAGATGGGCAAAACTCTTTGTCTGATAGTAATATTTTCCTGCCTAAGGTTGAAGTGAAATGAAAGACAAGGAGACTGTTTATCCAAGAGGGTGTATAGCTGTAATGGAAAGAGAAGACGCCATCAGTAAGAAAAAAGGAAAACTCACCACACAGCAGACAGTGTAACATAAAAGGCAGTAGAAATAATAACAAATCAGCAGAGGGAGAAGAGGGGAAAAACTTGCTTGACATAAATACTACTGATTATGTATGTATAGCTAAGGAATGTCCACACTAGTGAGCTGAATGATGGTCTAGCAAAAAATAGTTTATGTACTCACCATAATGTTCCATGTTTGTTGTCCATGATCTCACCTTCTTTCTTGTTGGTTGGGAGCCAATCCTCGGCTCCGACTCGGCCACATACTAAAGCTCGAGAGCTTCCACTGGCTCGAGGCTAGACCCTATCCCAACATGCCTAGCGAGAGTTACCCAGATCTCATTTGTGATTACCCAGAATACTAGACTAAATATATATATATATATATATATAAATAAATATATATATATATATATATATATATATATATATATATATATATATATATATATATATATATACATACACACACACATATGTATCCAACCAAGGCAACAGTAATAGACCCTCAGCCTATATAAAGACTTATAAGACAAGAAGGGAATCAGAACACATATGGCAAAATACCAAATAATTTCTCTCAATCCTCCAGGAAGGGGGAAGGAGGGTGGGATGCAAGAAAGAAGGTGAGATCATGGACAACAAACATGGAACGTTATGGTGAGAACATAACTTCTTATGTTGTGTTGTTCCTATCTCGCCTTCATTCTTGCTGGTTGGGACAGCATCCCCAGCACCTTCTCTCTCGGGTGGCTCAAGGGAATAAACTCTTCAGAACAGTGGAACCAAAGGATGCCCTGTTCCGGGAGGCCACATCTACTTTGTAATGAGCGATGAAGGTATAAGGATTATCCCAAGTGGCTGCAGTACAAATTGAGTCTAAAGGCAGTCTGGAGTGAAAGACAGTTGAGGTAGACATTGCTCTAGTTGAATGCCCTCAAATTTTTCCTGGTAGTTGTTTATGCTGTGAGCTATAAACATAAATTATAGTGTCTGTAAGCCATTTTGATAAGGTTACATTTGAGACTGAAGTTCCCTTTCTGTTTTCTGAGAAAGATATAAACAATTTATCAGATTTTCTGAATTCTTTTGTCCTGTGTAAGTAAAAACATAGCTGTCTGTGAACATCCAGTTGGTGAAGTTTATATTCTGACTTGTTGCCATAATTAGGGAAGAATACGGGTAGTTCTATTGATTGATTTAAATTTGACTCAGAGCATACCTTTGGTAGGAAGGAGGGATTGGTACTGAGAGAAACTCTGTCTTTGTGAAGAATTAAATAGGGAGGACGAATGGAAAGAGCTTGTAATTCTGATACCCTCCTAACTGAGGTAATGGCTGTTAAGAAGATTGTTTTCCGAATTAAGAACTTCGGAGAACAAGAAGCAGCTGGTTCAAAAGCAGGGAGAATCAGGACAGCTAGAAATAAATTTTGATCCCAAGGAGGATGTAGTTCTCTTATTGGGGGTCTTAAGAGGATAGTAGTACCTTTTAGGAAGGCATTGCATAACCTGTGGGACATAACATTGGAGCCCATTTCACCACCATGATAATTGGAAATGGCAGCCAGCTGAACCTGAATAGTGGCTGCAACTGCCCCTTGGTTAAAAGTTTCAGCTAGAAATTCAAGGATCTTTGAAATGGGTGCTGTAAAAGGATCAATATGATTTTTAACAGCCCAACAAGAGAACCTCTTCCATTTGCTATCATAAAGCTTTCTTGGATGACTTGCTTTTCTAGCAACCTTTGAACCTTCTAGGGTTGCTTGTTCCCTTACATTGGGTGGAACATCTGGGATTGACTTTTGGGGAAGGGGTGACAGAGGGAAAGGAATGCTGTATCCCCTGGATATAATAGGCTGTATCCATGTGTCTTTTGTGATATTTTGCCAGCCTTCTGGGTACAGTGAAAATCTCCCCTTGACTGCCTCCAGAGGTGGACAGGTGGGCCTCCCTTCAGGAGCACTGGAAGGGCCTATGAGAGAATGTATCTCTGTTGCCCCAATTCTGTGAACCCCCTCTGCTGTAAGGGTGGCGTCTTCCATTATTATTTCCCCCTCTGCCCACAGGGGAAAATTCACCGCATGCATCACGCTGGGATTTCCAGAACCACATTTTTCCACCCTTCTGACCTTTGGGATAAGGTCTAGTAGGTGCATAGAAACGTACTCCCATGGCAGATAGAGTTTTTCTTCTTGTTCACACCTGCTAAGCATCTCTTTTACCATGGGCCCGAACAATGATGAGCCATCAAATGGGGCATTGATAAAGGAAGACTTGAAGGGCTCTGCAAACTCGCAAAGGTGCATCCAGGAATGTTTCCGTAAGGCAATTCCTGTGCCTGCTGCTCTGCTCACTCCATCAGTTGAGTAGGAGATAAGCCGCATGGAGGAGTTAACTACAGAAGATAAGGTTGAAAGCTGGGAAGCAGCCTTCTCTGAAGCTCTCACAACTGTAGGATCCTGGAGAGTATCTCCTAGCTCTTTGAGGAGATCCTTCTGGAGATGAGTAAAATGGGAGAAGAAATTCAGTGACCTAAGAGTAAAGGCCGCTGAAGAAAACATATGCTTCCCATATCTGTCCATTGTATGGGACTCCTTCTTTGGCAGATGGACAGAAGAAGAAGTTTCTGCTAATTCCTTATTTGTGGCTGCCGCAACCACCATAGCATCAACTGGAGCACCCTTAGTCAGGAAAAGTTTGTCCTCTGGTGCTATAATAAACTTATTGGGCCCTCTTGGAATCAGTTCCACAGATTCTGGAGAGCCTCACGCCTTTTGACTGACTACACCCAGCAGCTGGTCGAAAGGCGGAGACACCCAAGAGGTGGAGGGTCAAGAACCAAATGCCTCTAGGTATGCGGACTCATCTTCAGAAGGGGTAAGAGGTTTCTAGTCACCCTCTGCTTAAGGATTTCCAGGATGTCTGAAAAAGAGACATCCTCAGAGGGGGACCGTGGGGACCCTTCTGAGTCCTCCAAGTCCATGTCTGATGTGAGTGACTCGGGGGAGTCCAAATGCTTCCTCTTACAAGTCCTCTTCTGAGGGACCTCCCTAGAGGGGCACTCTGGGGAGGTTTTGAAAGGGAGGGTTGCCCAAGGCGGCATCCTGGGGCATTGATTCCCTACACTTTGAATGGAGGGGTGGTGTGGAAGTAGACACTGACCCCGAAGGGGACGAAGCAGCTGGACCTGAGGATAGAGTGGTCTGGGGGGCAGCACACTCCTCATCACCTCAAAGGCACTACAATCCCAGTCTGAGATAGTCTCTAACTCTGAAGAGCCGGGAGACCTCCCCCACATCAAGGGCGATGGCTCTGAGACTGATGTAGATGCCAAACTCACCTGCGCCAAAGCAGGATCCGACAAGGGTCTGATTCAGCTCTCCCCGTGGAGCTGACAGGAGAGTGAAGGCCCCCAGATCCCTTGATAGATGGTGGTATCGATGAGACTGGAGCAGATGTCAGAACCAAAAAAACAGGTGTGGTTTTCAGGTTCGACGGTTCCACCACAATGACTTCCATGCACTCCGGCTCCAAACTCAAGAGAGAATCGAAGGAGGAATAGATGACAAAGTAGGTTGGGTAGTCGGCTCCACGTCCATATTTGCTGGGCTCAATAAAATTTTAGCCAAGGCCAAAAAACAAATCCTCTAATTAAAATGGATTAGTTAGGGACTAACTAGAAGGAATTAGTAGGCCTGAAAGGAAAACGATGACCTCAACAACAAACAGCAAAAAAGCGATAGTCAAAAGGGCACACAAGCACTTAAAGTTTTTTCCTAACTATAAGGAAGAATTAATAAGGTAATGGCAAGATATTTAACAAAAATAAGTAGAAAAAACACAACTTAGCCTGAGCCAGTTGTAAAGCAATCCCATAGCTTCAAGTGGCAAACGAGATCTGGGTAACTCTCACTAGGCATGTTGGGATAGGATCTAGCCTCGAGCCAGTGGAAGCTCACAAGCTTAAGTATGCGGCTGAGTCTGAGCCGGGGATCGGCTCCGAACCCAACCAGCAAGAATGAAGGCGAGATAGGAACAACATAACATAGGTTCATAGGTTCATACTAGGCTATCTGCCCTAGGGCATTTATAAGCCTAGCCAGAGTGTGTTTGGCTTTCGCCACCCATTTTAAATTAATTTTGCTATGCCCTTTTTCGAGGTTAGTATACTGTGCCTCTGTCTAACAGTGACACAGAAGTAATACTCGGGGTAAACCTACGATCTCCCAGCCACTCATCAAGATTCCTCTTGAAGAGAGTCAGTGAGGGACTCTGCCTAACCTGGACTGGGATTTTATTCCAGAGTGATGGGAGCCTCTGGGTTATGAATCTGTCCCTCCAGCATGTCCTATTTATTTCAGTGCTGAGGTTCAAGTCTCTCGAGCGCGTAGCTCAATGGGATTTGGATTTTCTGAGGTACAGCATGTCCGTTAATTCCGGGTTGGGCATGGCTTTATACGTCAGGCACAGATCGCCTCTGAGCAGGCGGTATGCCTCTGAGTAGAGCTGGAGTTTCTTTAACCAAGCAGCATATGGCATCTGTTTGAGCCCTTTGATCCTCTTGGTGAGGTACTTTTGGGGTCTTTCCAGTTGCTGCAGGTGTCTGGTAAGGTACATCCCAAAAGGGGCATTGTACTCAATTATGGGCCTGATGAGGGATGAGTAAAGAGGCACGATGACCTCCCTTGATCTAGATGTGAATCCCTTCATGATTAGGTGGGCTATATAAAATGTTTTTCTAACCACTTTGGCCACATGGTTGTCAAATGAGAGATTGCTATCAACTTGGGTCCCCAGGTCCCTAATTACTTCTTCCGTACTTAATGGATTACCACCTATGTGGTAATTTGTGGGCACTTTGTTTTTGCCAAAGGGGATGACTATACACTTTTTGGCGTTTAGCTTGAGGCCATGGCTCTGGCACCAGTTGTCTGTTTCTATTAAGCCCTTTTGGAGGATGCTTGTGTCGGCTGGAGAGTCGATTATGGCGCCCAGTCTGCAGTCATCTGCGAACTTGGTCAGCCACAGTCCTTCCTTCCGTGTTGGCCTGTAGCTCCGAGAAATATATACCGAACAAGAGAGGTCCCAGGACTGAGCCTTGTGGGATGCCACTTGTAACTGGTTTGGAGTCTGACAGGGCTCCAGCAATTCTAACCATGTGGGTTCTGTCCTTGAGCCAGTTTGCAACCCATCTAGTGACATAGGGGTTTATATTTAAGCTGGTGAGCTTATCTATAATGCCCGAGTGGGGTATTGTATCGAAGGCTTTTGCGAGGTCCAGGTAGACTGTGTGGACCACCTTCCCCTCGTCAATGGCCTTGGTGACTGTTTCAAAGAAATCGACCAGGTTTAAGAGGCAGGATCTGCCATTAACAAAGCCAAACTGGGTAGGATCCAGTGTCTGTAGGTCCCCAATATCTTTATTTATGAGGTCCATGATGATCCTTTCCATAGCTTTGCAGACCAAGCTAGTCAGGCTTATGGGGCGATAGTTTCCAGAATCCGTCGAGGCACCACCTTTATGGAGAGGGACAACTGTTGCTGTACGCCACTCTTTGGGTACATATCTTGTAGTAAGGCTGAGATTGAACAGTAGTTTTATGTTTGGGTTTAGCTCTTCTTGGAGTTCATGTAGGATGCAGCCCGGGACACCGTCTGGTTTCATTGATGCTGTGTTTTTTTCTTTGGAGAGGGCGGCTCTTACCTGAGCATCTGAGATGTCAGGGGGGCAGCACTCTGCTGGGATAGATATTTGCCCTTTTGGTGGGGAGGGGGGGGTTTGCGCTGAACCTGACAGCTAGGATGTCTGTGGGTTCGGTGTATTTTTTGTCATTTTGGACTAATTCTGAGCATATCTGGGAATTCCCACCCAGGTTCCTAACATAACTAAAGAAAGCCTTGTGATTATCCTTAGTGTCTTGTGCAATTTTTCTCTCTAAGCTGGCCTTAGACGATTTTATGAGTGCCCATAGTTTTTTGCTAATACTGATCAGAGATGCCTTCCCTTTTTGGGATTTTGCTCTATCATGTAGTAGCTTCCTCCTTCTATTGTATAGTTTGTTTATGGCTGGGGTCCACCAGACAGGATGTCTGCCTTTGGAGGATTGGGTCTTGGTTTTATTTCGGATTGCATGATCCATGCATTCCTGAAGGTGTTCATTGAATGCGTTTATAAAGGATTCTGCGGTCTTGCTACTCAAAGTCAGGGTCATACCGGCCTGGGCTACATGCTCAGAGAGCTCCTCTATGTCTCTTTTCATGTAGTCCAGGGAGGTACGTCTCAGGTCATTCACACCAGCATGGACAATGACTGAATCATATTTGTACTTGCCTTGGAGTGACCTGAGTGCTTGTGTTATGTGGCGGATCCTAGCGCCCGACAGGCAGCTCACAGTGACCTTCTCCTTGTTCAGCCTGGTGAGCGGGACGTCAGTGTGCCTGACAATAGAGTCACCTATTACAAGTGTATCAGGTGTGTTGTTTAGCCTTAAGGGCTGTGACTGTTTTCACACTGGCTTTGTGAGCTATGTGTTGCACGTGTTTTGTTTTGGGGTAGCGGTTGCTTGGGTGTCTGCTTTAGAGGTCTCTGCTGCTTAGGCAGATTTTTATTTAGAGCCTCCAAGTATGTTTTTGTGTGTTTATGTGTTTGGTTTGCTGTCGTGGTAGGTCTATGTGAGACTGGAATTGTAGTGAGTGTGGTTTCCTTCTCCTCCTGACTGGTTACGCCAGTACTGAGTTGAGAGAGCTTAGCCTCCAGTTTGGCTATATGGTTGCATCTCTCACATGTGTTGGAATTTGTTGGGAGGAGGAGAGGGTTGTCTGTGTACATGAGGCAGTTGTAACATTGCCTCAAGATTCCCAGATTCACCAGCTGGACTGGAGGGGAGATTGACAACTGACCTTTGGACATGCTAGAATAGTATTGGGAATTCCTTTATAATTGAAAAAAAGGACCAATGGGGAACAAGGTACTCAAGGGGAGTTTGTGAGGGTGTAGTGCTTTCAGTTTTTTAGTGCTGACTTATATAATTGCTTTAGCGAGCAAGTGCCAGGTAACTTAAATGCAATGTGTTACAGGTAACTTAAATGCAAAAACGACAAACAGTAACTTTCTTTCAAGTGAAACAAGGAAATAAGTACAGTAAGCAATGCAGATATAACTAGGGATCCACAGAAGCGCTGAAAAGCCACGTTTTAGGTGGAATTAGCGTTTCAGGGAAATAACAAGCAAACAACAACAAGCATACAAACAAAGCTAGATTCAGCAGGCCTGGATCTAGTCTATGCTACAGCAAACAAGGTGTACCAAATTCAGTAAGAAACAGTTCAAATATGCAGGCAGTATAAGCCTTTAACCAGAAATTCCCAGCTCAGAAGGGCAGAGTCCAGCCTCTCCTCCCACAAGAGTGCAGATCACGAACCTTCTTAATGTAAAATAACTGGCCTGAAGCCCAAGTGCTTAAACCAGAACTAATACACTTTTAGAATACATATAATGTTTTCCCATTCTGAAGCATGGACGCAGACACAGCTGTAGCTGAACTCTTCACATGTAAATAACATTTCATATTCTGAAGCTTGGCACACAGCTGCAGCTGAACTCTTTACATGTAAATAATGTTTCATATTCTGAAGCATGGATGCACACAGAGCTGTAGCTGAACTCTTCACACGTAAATAATGTTTTATATTCTGAAGCATGGATACACACAACTGTAGCTGAACTCTTCACATATAAATAATGTTTTCCCATCCTGAAGCATGGACACACACAGAGCTGCAGCGGAACTCTTCAAATGTAAATAATGTTTCATATTCTGAAGTGTGGATACACACAGCTGTAACTGAACTCTTCACATGTAAGTATGAAGTTTTCACATTCTGAAGCACGTACACACACAGATGTAGCTGAACTCTTCAAATGTAAATAATGTTTTCACATTCTGAAGCATGGATACACAGAGGTGCAGCTGAACTCTTTGCATGTAAATAATGTTTCATATGCTTGATACACACAGCTATAGCTGAACTCTTCATATTTAAGTAATGTTTTCACATTCTGAAGCATGGATGCACGCAGCTGTAGCTGAACTCTTCAGATGTTACAAAGTAAAGACAATGCAAATAATGAACAGCTATCAAAAACTGTTGAATTTAGGGACCTCTCAACAGTAAAAAGACAAAAATTAGAAAAACAGGGTACTTGGCAATAATATTTGCCATTTGTGATTGAAAGAAAATAAAAGACCTTGAGTCTCTTCACCTCAGACAGTACACCTCTCAGCAAGCTAACAAGGGTGAAGTGTTCATCTGGGTTTCTTAAACAGAAAATTATGAAAATAAATTGGTTACTGTATGTAACTTCACCTTTAGTCAGGGGACAGGTAGCTCTCATATCTATACCTGCATTGGTTGGGTTTGTGGTGCCAAGGACCCAAATTTAATTAACAACCTGGGTATGGAGGAGCAGGCCAGAGTGGTCTGTGGGTAAGGGGATGGTGCCAGCTGCTGTAGCCCAGTAGAAAGAAGATGGTACTATCCACTACATGAGGAGACTGAGTGATAAGGGAGCAGGACGAATGGCTTATGACATACTTACCAGACTCTCAAGCAATGTGCAGAACTTCATCTAGAGTTTCATAATGTGTATAAAGGTACGTACACCTTGACCTAATATTTTAAGCCAGGATTCAGCAGAGAACCTATAGCCACCAATCAGAAGGGCATTAATGAAAAAATATCCCCTCTACCAGGGGTCTATGCCATTTGATGGAATGTTCATTTAATTGAATCTCAAATTGTTGAACCCATTTGATTGAAAACTCATTTGATAGAAAAGTGTAGACGTCTATAAAAATTATGTGATGTCATCATTTATCCAGAACTGAGACTAGACTGTAGTGGTCAGTGTAATGTTGTGCTTCCAGAACTGTTGATATTTGTGTTTGCAGTCCAGCACTTATTCACTGCATGTGGTGTTTTGTTTTTTTTTTCTCCACAGTTGCACAACCATGAAGTTAGCATATATAAGTAAGGGGGGTGTGGGGTGTCCTCTGTAAAAACATTTTTTAATGGTATATTTGTTGTGGAGAAGATTTTCTGTTTAATAAGTTTTCAATAAATTTTTAGTAAAATGAGTTTTCAATCAAATGAGGTTTGAATCAAATGAGTTTGACCATTTGACAATTAAACAAATGACAACCAGTACAATGTCCCTTTAAGTATCAAAGTCTTACATGCACCACTGACTCCTGGGCATCATGCAAACAAATATCCATTTGAGAGAAGGGACACCACTAGGGTAGAACACACTTCGGGCACTAGGTGCTCCAGTCTGTGGCATACTAGAACAAAGCAGCTTTGACCATCAGAGGGCAAGGGCTGATAGTCAGTCAGGCTAAGGTACAAAAAGATAAAGAAAAAATATTAATACCTTCACTATTTGCACCAAAACATCAAAGATGCTCAGAAATGATTTGCTATTTTCTCAGGTGAATTGATGTTGTAGTCATTATTAGGTTCATACGGTAGGTACTAGGCTATCTGCCCGAAGGCATTTATAAGCCTAACCGGAATGTGTTGGCTTTCGCCGTCCCCTTAGATTAGTTCCCTGTGCCTCTGTCCAGCAGAGCCATTGACGTGATCCCTGGGGTAAACTTTCTGTTTCCCATCCACTTGTCAAGGTTTCTCTTGAAGAGGGTTAGCGAGGAGCTCTGCCTAATGTAGATTGGAATCTTGTTTCAGAGCATGGGAAGTCTCTGGGACAGGAATCTATCCCTCCAGCACATGCTATTTATTGTGGTGAGGTTTAGATTCCTGGAACATGTGGCTCGAGGGGATATGGTTTTCTTTAGGTGGAGCATGTCAATCAATTCTGGGTTGGACATGGCCTTGTATGTTAGGCAGAGATCACCTCTGAGTATGTGGTATGCAACCGAGTACAGCTGGAGTTTCTTTAGTCGAGCTGCATAGGGCATCTGCTTGAGGCCAGTGATCCTCTTGGTGAGGTACTTCTGTGGTCTTTCAAGTTGTTGCAGGTGTCTTGTAAGGTGCATCCCAAATAGGGCACTGTACTCTATGATGGGTCTGATGAGTGATGTGTAGAGGGACCCAAT
This sequence comes from Protopterus annectens, assembly GCF_019279795.1. Lineage (NCBI taxonomy): Eukaryota > Metazoa > Chordata > Ceratodontiformes > Protopteridae > Protopterus > Protopterus annectens. The sequence continues at coordinate 1,493,861,209 of NC_056739.1, forward strand.
GACCTCTTTCGATCTGGATGCAAACCCTTTTGTGATTAGGTGGGCCACATAGAAGGATTTTCTAACCACTTTGGCAATGTGATTATCAAACGAGAGATTACTATCTACTTGGGTCCCCAGATCCCTTATTACGTCTTCCATATTTAGGGGGCTACTACCTATGTGATAGTTTGTGAGTACTTTGTTTTTTCCAAAGGGGATGACTATGCACTTTTTGGCATTTAGCTTGAGGCCATGGTTTTGACACCAGGTATTTGTCTCAGTGAGACCCATTTGGAGGATGTCTGTGTCAGCCGGAGAGTCAATTATAGCCCCTAGTTTGCAGTCATCTGCGAACTTGGTCAGCCATAGTCCTCCTGTACTTGCCTGTACCTCTGAGACGTATATGCCGAACAGGAGGGGTCCCAGGACTGAGCCCTGGGGAACTCCAATTGTAACCGGTTTAGAGTCAGACCTAGCTCCCACAACTCTTACCATGTGCGTTCTGTCTTTAAGCCAGTTAGCAACCCATCTCGTGACGTAGGGGTTTATGTTCAGGCTGGGGAGCTTGTCTATAATACCTGAGTGAGGAATGGTGTTGAAGGCCTTTGCGAGGTCTATGTAGGCTGTGGATCACCTTTCCCTCGTCTATAGCCTTGGTAACTGTCTCAAAGAAGTCCATCGGGTTTAGGAGTCATGATCTGCCCTTAACAAAGCCGAACCGGGTAGGGTCCAATGTTTGGAGGTTCCCAATGTCTCTGTTAATGAGATCCATGATGATGTGCTCCATAGCATTGCAGACCAAGCTAGTCAGGCTTATAGGGCGATCGTTCCCGGGGTCCGTTGTAGCTCCACCTTTGTGGAGGAGAATAATCATTGCTGTGTGCCACTCTGTGGGGCACGTGGCCTGTGGAGAGGTTGAGTTTAAACAGTGTGTTTAGGTGAGGGGTTAGTTCATCTTTGAGCTCATGTAAGACGCAGCCTGGGACACTGTCCGGTCCCATTGATGCTGTGTTTTTGGCTTTGGAGAGGGCTGTTTTAACCTGAGTGTCTGTGATTTCAGGGGCACTACATTCGTCTGGTATAGTTATGGGCTCTTTTGGGGGTGAGAGGGGGGTGAAGTTTGCACTGAACCTGTCTGCCAGGATGTTGGCTATATTGGTCGGTTCAGTGTATTTTGTGCCATTCTGCACTAACTCCGAGCAGATCTGAGAATTGCCACTTAGATTCTTGACATAGCTAAAGAATGCCTTGTGGTTATCTCTGGAGTCCATGGCAATTTTTATTTCAAAGCTAGCCTTGTATGATTTTATGAGGGAACATAGTTTCTTGCTGATACTGATCAGGGATGTCTTCCCTTCTTGGGATTTTACTCTTTTTCTGTATTAGTTTCCTCCTTCTATTGTATAGCTTGTTTATGGCAGGGGTCCACCAGACTGGTTTCCTTTTCTTGGAGGAGTGAGTCTTGTTTTTTTTGGGATAGCACGATCCATGCATTCTTCTAGGTGCTCGTAGAGTGATTAGTAAAGGATTTTGCAGCTTGGACAGCATTATCCTTTATCATGGGGGCTTTAAAACTTCCCACCTCGGTCTTAAGTAACATGAAGTTTGCTTTTGAAAAGTTTTTCACGGTGGTTTCTTTGACCAGGGTGATGGCGGAATGTGGATATCCAGAGTTATTAGTTTATGGTCAGATCTAAGCAATGAGGTGTTGACGTTTGGTGTGGAAAACCGGTCGTCCATGTTGGTGATGACCAGGTCCAAAATGTTGCCATCTCTGTTGGGGGTGTTGACCAGTTGATCCAGGGCATTTGAGTTTATAAATTCTAGGAAATGTTGGGCAAGGGAGTTTGTACTTGAGTAGTTCTCCCAGTTAATGTCTGGGTAATTGAAATCACCCAATATCAGGGTGTTTGGTAGGACTTTTATGTTTCCCAGTGTTTCCAGGAATGCGGAGTGGAGGTCCTGGGACATTGTGGGTGATCTGTAGCAAGCTATAATTTGAATAGCAATTTTACCCATTGCTGGTTGCACAGGGATGATCTCTGAAGCATCGTGCTGTGCCACTAACCTGGAGGTGTGGGTATCCTTAATGAATATGGATACTCCCCCCGCCTTTTGTATTTCGGTCCAGGTTTTGTGGCCGAAATGTATTGTATGAGTTGTAGTCTGGTAGTGCTGAGGTGCTCTCTGGAGCCTTAAACCAGGTTTCTGTTACTGCACATATATCGATTTTCTCGATACTGGGGAGTGCCTCGAGTGCATGTATTTTGAGGTTTAGACTTCTGGCATTGAGTAGCATTACCCACAGTTTTTTGTTACTTGTGCTATTTACTGTGGTGAATTTGTCTTTTGAGCCTTGCCTAAAAAAAGCACTATGGGGTGGCAAGAGCCTTGGCCAGTATTCAAAAGCCTAAGGGTGACAGGTGCAAGCCAAGCCATCTCTAGCGAAGCAGCATGGCTTGTCGAGCATGTCATCCCAGGCTGACAGACACTGGATCCCCTTTGAATGACACCAGAAGCTTAGCCAATTGTTGAAATTGATAATTTTTTCTCTATACCGTGGTATCATTCTTGGTGAGGGCAGGATGCTACTCAGGGTCAGGGTCATACAGGCTTGGGCTACGTGATCAGAGAGCTCCTCCATGTCTCTTTTCATGTAGTCCAGGGAGATACGGCTCAGGTCATTCACACCAACATGGACAATGACAGAGTCATATTTGTACTTGTTCTGGAGTGACCTGAGTGCTTGTGTTATGTGGCAGATCCTGGTACCGATAGGCAGCTAACAGTAACCTTCTCCTTGTTCAGCCTAGTGAGTGGGACGTCAGTGTGCCTGATTGTAGAGTCACCTATTACTAGTGTGCTGGGTATGTTATTTAGTGTGCTGGGTAGTTATTAGGCTCTAATAATAATCCAGTTGGGTGTACCCTTTCCATTTTCCTTCTTTCTAGGCATGTCATTTACTTTGCTGTCCTCTTAGCATCACTCTAAGATTTATACATATCATTATTAAGTCCCAGACAGACATCATAATATTCCATTGAGTTTCAGAGCCTTATATGGTTTTATATATACCCCAGCCTTAGCCCCAGTATGGCAATTGTTTTTCCAAAATTGTCTTTCTGTTTTTGAGTCAGCTGAACAAGGTTCTGGGTACAAGCTTATTCTTTTCCTTTTTTTCTTAGTCCACTTAAAGTAAATAAATGACTTCAGAATTAGTGAGGTAGTCAGATCTGGAAAAAATTTGTCAGACTTACTTGGTTTCACCTTGTATCTCTTGACCACAGTAGCTTATCATTAACAGACTACTACTACTGCCATGTAAAGATATGCATCTAAGATTCTTCTGATAGAAGTGAAGTCCTTCAAAAAATGCACCAGATCATAAAGGATGCACTATGAAATCCTTACTCAGGCAAAGGCATTCTCTTCATATATGTGAATAAGAGAGAAGAAATGTTCCCCTAGACCTGCTATCTTTCAATGGAAGTCTTATGTGAGAGTTTACAATTTACTAAGCTCTCTGTATCCACCTATGTCTCCAGTCTTGTCATATAGTGAGGGTCAAACATGGGAGTTAGTCTACTGAGTTTTCGGCAGCTGTGTATCCCTCTTATCTTCATAAAATATGTATGCCATTCAGCTGCTGGAGATGCAACAGATGGAGTACTGCAAATATATGTTCCTTAGAAAAGTAAACCTATTAGTGTGTGTGTGTGTGTGTGTGTGTGTGTGTGTGTGTGTGTGTGTGTGTGTGTGTGTGTGTGTGTGTGTGTGTGTGTGTGTTGCGTGTCAAGGACACTTTTCAGAAAAAAATTCTGACTTTTTGTAATGTAATTTTTGTAGCTTGTCACTTGTGCAGTGTGACATAACTTTGTCAGTGCAGCTATACATATAGTTTCAGTTATGAGGTATGATATACTGCACCCCTAATGAGTTTGTGCCTTTTGCACAGACGCTATTCTAGTACCAAAATGTCTTAGAAGTTGTGTTTATATCACATGTGCACCCATTCTGTCAGCTTGCAGATGATATCAGCAGTGTATTGCCAAATAATATTAAGGGTATTACTAGAAGTATACGTTTTCAAGCATTATTATTTTAATCATTTCAGAATGTCTTATTTTCTTGTGTCTTTACTTTTGTTAACAACACATGTAACTGCACTCCCTATGGGGTAGGGAAGTAGTGTTTTCTGCTTGACCTTGCCTCCTTATCCATGTATGTCTTCCCTGCTTTCTACTCTTTCCTTACAGCTCATTTTCACCCACCATGCATATCTCTCCTAACCTTAAAGCGGCACTAGGGGAATCTCTCTCCTAACAGTTCAGCACTGTCTTTAGTTAAATGTTTGATATCATTTAATGCAAATAACATTGTATTATATTTTCTTTTGAAAAGTTATGAATTCCTCTGAAAACTTAGGGGGGATTTTAAATCTGAGTGATTGTTTCATTTGTTTGTTGTGAGGATATATGCTGCCCAATGTCGCTATATTGAAATTTGAATGTTTTCTACTGACTGACGCTGTCTTTTATGTAAGTCACCATAGTAGCTAACCAGTATGATGCAATCATAGAATATACTTTAATCCCTGTGTTGAAGTCAATAAGAAACAGGCTGAAAATAGCAGTTATTCTCATTACATATTCTTTACTGGTATAGAGATGATACAACTTTTAAATATCTAACTGTTACAACTTTGAATTATCTTATTTACTCTTAACTACTGCAGAAGTTGCATTGCCTTATTATTGTGCTTGCCTGCAGTATGCTATATACTATTTTTAATTGCAGCATACAGTATTATGGGCACCTGGCATGACTGAAGGAATTTTCTTGCTTACCTCTCCCTTCCTTTAATTTTGACATGGTGACTCTACCTAGTGATGGTGGTGTAATGCAATGGTAGGAATGACATTCACCTAACCATTAGTAATACTGTAGAACAAAATAATTATTGTCTCACATTTGTCTCTACAGTTGCGCTGTAGTTTAGAGGGAATAATATATCAGCAATATACCTATCTTAGCAGCTTTGCTTGCAGTCTGTTCACTTCCCTTCTATAAGGCTGTTGTGAAGCACTTGTAGCAGTATTAAATCCTTTTCCATATTTAGTGTAATTGAGGCTGTGAGAATTGAACTGAAACACTCCTTTTTTAGATTTTAAACTGGAATTGGCACCAGTATTGTGTAATGTCATATCTAGTGAATAGCTACAGTTCTAGCAACTGTACTAATATGCCATGAAAAGCATTTCTCAAACATCAATAAGTGATCCCATTTAGCTCATTTACCTTATTATAATCATCCTAATAGCAAGCATGGCTTAATTTATATCAAACTTTAAAAATAAATGAAATAATAGATATTCTATAATGTTGTAGTACTACAGTGAATTTTGTTATGTGCAAAAGCATTTTTTACCCTCTTTAAACCTATTTATAATTTATTTTAACAAGGTCTCCAAGGGAAGTGTCTTACTCTTCTAGTGTTGTTTTCTCTTCATAAATCATGGATACTCACTGGCCCTACCCTGAAACAGAAGAATTGTGAAGGTCCTGTCCCCATTTTTAAATGTTGTCTTTAAGTAAGATAAAGGGTCTAAAAGTCTACATGTTCATTCCCTGTTAGTTATTGCCTGCACACAGCAGAGTTGTTAAGCTTAGAGAACACACAATATTCTGCAGTAGTGCTTGCTGCTAATCTTTTCCCCTTGATCCCTTCCTTGCTAAGACCGCTGCTCTTTCCACACATTTGTACTGTGTTATAGCTTTTTTGACTGGTAATAGAGTGTAAGTCAGGAAATTACTCCACTCAGCTTCTGCATGCTCCTCACCCTACCCCACCATTCCCACCCACCATCATATCATTTAATTTATATCCACTTAGGCTCTTCCCCTTCACATCCCATCCTGTTCTATCACTCCTCACTAAATGCACACAACTTTATTCTAACCAATAATCCCTCACCATTATTATTCTGCCAACCCACTTCTTACTCCCAACATATCCTTTCCAATAGCCTCTGTCTAATTACTCTACCCATCTTACTAACATATAAACTTCCATCATAAAGTATTTAACATACAGTAATGCTGCTTACTGTCTTATTCTTCTGCTTAAACTCAGTGATAATTTTCCTATTTCAAACCACCTTAATATGAAAGAGAACACATCTAATCAATTAACCATTGCCTCTACAACATATAGCCTGAGATCCCTGGACCAGTATACATATTCATCAAAACGATATTTCCTAACACAAATTTACTTCCTTAGCTCAACCAACACCCCTTTCCACAAACTCAGTAATCTTCTTCATAAATCATACTACCTAGCATTCAAATTCAGAGTATCTGGTGATATCCATTTAAACCCAGGACCCTTTCATAGTGCAACCCCAACATTTATTATGTCAGCTCTAAATAACAATGGAAAATACTTGAAGGTTGCTTGCATCAGTCCATGTAGTATAAATAAAAAATTGATCTGTCGAAGCATGGTTTAATGTAGAACAACCTCAGACTGTGGCACTATCAGAAACCTGGGGCAAAGATAACTTCTTTCTGTCTACCTATATATGTGATGATTATCACTTTCTCCAAGACAGTAGCACCATCAGCAGGTATGGAAGGGAGTATATGCTGTTAATCAAACAGTGCCCTCCTATATTAATTAAAACATTCTGGCTCAAATGATGACAAAGGACCCAGCTAGATCTTTAGTCATATCACACTAGGTGACCACCTCCACCAGTATATTGCAGCAGTGTATATTCCCCCTCTTGTCCTATCATATTTCACCAGTTTGCTATCCCACATACAAGAAACCTTATTTTCTATCTCAAAAAGAAAAGTTATAGCAAGAGCAAGCCCTTGGCTTAATAATGAAGCAAAACAACAAATGAAACAAAGCAACAAATGAAAGCTAGAGATAAAATCTGGAAATTCTGAAAAAAGACCAATCAAACTAAAACAACCATCACACCTACCTCTCACTTAAGAAATCAACTAGAATACGTACAAACACTTTTTCCTTATGGCAAAACCATTTTTTTTCTCTTTTCTAACCCTAAATAGTTCTGGAAAGAAATAAAGCAACTCACTAGGAAAATAACTAATCTGTCAGCCATGCATAATTACAGCTATATGATAAAAAGGTTCTATAAACTTTAAAACATTCCTCCTTTATACCTAAACTGATGATGCAAACTCCCTTCCTCCCTTTTCTACAAGCTATCAACCACCTAAACAATTTTACCCACTAGGTGACTACGCAGCCACATTTCATTTCTCAGCCATGTCACCCAAATAAACAAAAATACCCTTCTTAAAACTGTACACCACGGGCATAAATCATAGTAACCTTCACCCTAAATTTCTCAAACTATCAGCTTTAAAAATTGTTAAACGTCTTTATACATCTTTAATTTATCACTCACCTCTTCCGCTATTCCTGCTCCCTTTAAACATTCCATTATCATCCTACTATCTCACTACCTAAAGTACATTTTCCATCAACTATGAAAGACTACAGAAAAATTACCAATCCTTGTCCCAGAACAAAAATGCTTGAAAAGCCTCTGTATAAAAAACTATTTAAACATATTAATAGCTATGGCCTCCTTTGTGACTGCCAACATTGATTCAGAAACTCCTTTAGCACTCAGACAGCATTAATTTATACAACAGATCATATATACAGTAATATGAACAATAACACTCTTACTACAGTTGGAATAATTGTTGCTATGACTTGGGCTTTCAAACTGCTAACCATAACCTGCTCCTTTACAAACTTAAAGGATGAACTTTGCAGACAATGCCAATTCCTGGTTTTAAAACTATCTGAAAGGCAGAACTTCCCAAGTTTACATTCACGACACTCTCAGACACAGGTATGGTCTGAGAGTGTCTTTGTACTAGGGCCTCTACTTTTCTTTCTATTTATTAAAGACATTTCCTTTGACCTTCCTGACATAGATATTATAATATATGCAGATGACATTCTGCTTTTCAGTAGTGACAAAACATACCAGTTCCTGCAAGCAAATATACAGCAGAAATTCTAAAATATTTGTAGTTGAGTTCATTCAAATAGGCTCTTAATAAACTTAACGACAAATGTCACACTCTTTGCAAACCCAAAAAGCATCTCTCTCTACCAAAACCTGGGCTTTCTGATTTAATAGAATATAGTATTCAAAATGTAATGTAAGACTAACTACAGACCTGATCCTCACTTTTAAAACTCACGTTGATAATATTACCTCCAAAGTTCACTCCCAATATAAACTATGCTATCGGATATCTCTCCCCACTCCCACTGCTCGAAAAGTCATAGCTAAAATGTACTGCTTCCTAAGCATGAATATGCCCTGCCTCTAATTGCTTTCCTAATTCCTCCCAAAACTCCAAAAAGTTGAAAAGTGCAGAGTCAAAGAAATGTAAATTCGCATTGCTAGTAGACCAAAATACACATCACTGCATCATCCTTCACAAAGTACACTGTCTTCCTATCACAAGTTGAGCCACCTTTCTTCTAGGCACATTAATGCATTTGGGCTGCTGCCCACTTCTGAAAACAAAACTATCACACAAGGAGTGACACTACTCCCTGAGTAGCAGCCAATACTTTCATCTCACCCTAGTTCGACCACACCTTAAACTGTCCATTGGAGTTGGCATAATGGCTAATGTGCCTACTTTACAGACACAAGGCACAGGGTTTTATTCTCACCTTGGGGAGACTGGCTAGGCTTAAAATGGCCCAGAAGGGCAGCTAGCCTAGGATTTGATTCTCACCTTGGGGAAAATGGCTAGGCTTAAAATGGCCTGCAGCTAGCCTAGTACTTGTCTATGAACCTATGACTTTGGACCAGTCTTATGGAATAACCTACCAGCTGAAGTTAATGGTACTAGAATAGTGGGATCATTCAAGAAAATACTCAAAGATTTATTTTTCTAAGAAGCCATGTGCACATGTTTCCATGAAACTGGTTAAACCACAACTTTTAACCAATATGACCTAGCTGTTTCTCAGTATAATCAAAGGTACAGATGCACTGTTTTTTTAATCTGTCTTCTACTTGTATATATTGCACATACTGTAAATATTTACAAAATTAAGGTGACACCCCTTTATAGTTTTACGCTGATGGTATTCTTGCTATTTGTATTAATTTATTGTCTATATTGTTTTATACACTGTTAACTTTGTAACTTTTGTACCCTAATCATGACTGAAAAGGTTTTCTGGATCTTGTGCCCCTATGCTAATGTCATTGTTGCACTATCAGTTTCTGTTTTGAGAACATGAAGCAAACTCTAGTAATGAGGTCCAAAAGAAGAATTTTGAATTACAAAATCCTGAAAACTTGACATTTTTCTAACAAAATCAGAATTTGACCTTTCCAGCTTGTTGCCACTTTCTGACTGTCATGAATACTTAACTGATAAGCTACCCACAGAAAATAGTTTAGCTGTGTCAACTGGAAAACAAAACAGAAAGCTCATTGCTAATCCACATAGTGGAGCAAGTTGGATGTGACCTATATGTGGTTACTGAATATGATATTTATAGCTGCATGTGTATACATGCACAATAAGGCATGAGGGGGTTGTGCATAGTACAGGCATTATTACATGCCAGGAGTGTTGTGAGGCCTTACAATCCCTGAGCATGCAATAAAACTTTTCTCATGTCCACCCCAAGTGTCTTGATGCATCTGTATTTCTCCAAACTGAATTTTACACTTAGTAGTTTACATCTGAAGAGTAAATGTTTTGTATTCTGCTTTTATGTAAAATAGTTCCTCCACCCATTTTAACTGATTGTTGTGTCATGAATTGTGGTAGGAAATTTTAAAGGTACCAATTTTAGTGACTCATGTATCAACCTGTTGTGCACTGTTATACAGTTCCATGTGTAAATGACATCTCATGGTTATTTTTCCTGTCTTGTTTTAATAATAAACGTATGCATTAAATAATAAACATATATACTATTAATGTATTTTCAAACAGGAAACAAAGACAAAAATGTACCTTATGCTATTACAGTAACGATGCAGTTTAGTTTTGATGTTAGAGAGTTACCAAGTTAGTAAAATGAATGATACATAACTTTATTTTTCTTTCATTTTTTTACTTCTTTCTTTTAGAGTCCAACCATTTTTAATTGCATGTCTTTTTAAACTACTACTTGACCATTCCATGTCTTCAAGTTTATCAGATATTTTTGTGTGTGTATTTGTGTGTGTAGTCCAAAGCTTCTTCCAATGTATTAAAGATTTTCTGTCCAATTGAAAGAAAAATCCTAATTATAGCAGGGAAAAACATTTGGGCTTTTATGTCCAATTTCTTCAAGCTTTTGATACATGGGGCACCTTATTTTCTTTTAGTCATAACTAAAGAAGTGTAATCATTGTCAAATCTGATGATATTGTCCTTTAGCTTAATTGATGAATTATCCCAAGCTGACTTCAGTATAAAGTCTTTGTCTTGACTAGACAAGAATTTAACAATAATGGATCTAGGTATAGGTGGGTTCTTTTTTAATGAAGATGCTGAAAGGGACCTTTGAGTTCCCTCAATACCAAATGAGAGAGCTTCTAGTAAATTAAGAGCTTTAGGCAACTAATTATTTAAAAAATGTATCAAACTGTCCCCTTCTTCTCTTTCTGGTATTCCATAAAGTCTGATATTATTTCTCCAAGATCTTCTCTCAAGACCTATTTTTTTCCAGTAACAAAGTGTTTTGTTTTAGAAGAAACTCTTTGACTTTCATTTTCTGTCAGTCTTCCATCTAAATCACTTACTGCTTCTTCAGCTGAAGAGATCTGTGTACATTGCTGTTTTAAGACTTCATTTAACTCATCCTTTTGTTTTTTACAGTCCTCGTTTATATAATCCATTTTGTTTCCAGTTTATCTAGCTTAATAGAGTTCTTGAATACTCCCTACAATAGACTGTAGTTACTTTCTTTATGGAGTTTTCTTGTAAATTCACTTTTGAGTGGCTCATATTATATTTACGATCAGAAATAACACTGACAGGAAAAAATCAAACTGTTGTCTTCAAACTCTATTTTTCTTTCAAAAAATTATCAGAGTCGATTCATAAGGTTTACATTTGGTAAAAAATCAAGTTTGTATTGAATTAATATAATGAAATCCTGTCAGAGAAAATAACAAGAAGCAGAGCTAAAGCCTTGTGCTGCTAGTTAGCCACCATCTTGGCCACACCCTCTTTGTTATTTTTCTAAACCATGTTTTGGATCTGAGTAGTCAAATTCAGTATCATAGTACAGATGATGGTGTTGGACCTCAGATGGCACATTGAAAATTCAACTTTCATATATTACCTTTTTGGCAGGGTTATGGACAGCTGTTGAAAATAATGTTTTATAAGTGACCTACCCATCGTAACTGATTGCTGAACAAGGTTCTAACTTTTTAAGTATCTGCAATTTTAGTATGAAATGTTCATGTTAATCACTTTAGGGGCATTCTTTCTAATTCTTGTGTGTTGTTGTATCATTTAATTTGCTATTAGACAGTCACTTTCACAAATTTATAAACTATTTATCAGATTTGAATTGTTTACATTTAGTGCTATTGACCAGGCAGCTGGTGATGGTTCGTAGATGGTATGTTGAAAGCCCCTATATAGCATAAGCAGAAAACTATCATTCAAAATGGAAAGTGATGATGATGAATCAATGGGGTAGCTCAAGAAACAAGGAGAAACTGGGATTTTGGATGCATATATTTAAAGAGAATAGAAATAATCATACCAAATATTATATTCATAAAGTATCAGAAAATATTATAAGAACTAAGCTAACATGGGAATGGAGAAAGGAGATTCTGCTGATAGGGATGACTGCAATTAGGGATACAGATAATAGGCAAGAGAAGGCTGGAATTTATTGAAAAAATACTGGCAAAGGAACTAAGGTATCAGGAGTAAATAAAAGTAATAGAATGTGAAGATGCCAAGGATGTATGTGGACTGCAGGTTACAGATTGCCTTCCCTTCCCCTTCTGATTGATATCAGAGTATAGGCAAAGAGAAACAAATATGAGGGTCCTAAACAAAATACCACACTGGAAGAGTTTTTAGTAGAATCTACAACAGAAGCTGTGGTTAAAAAGGAATAATTAGTAGTGCGTATAAAATATTTCATGATAACTTTAAGAATCAATCAGGGGAGGTTAGAAAGGATTGGGAAGAGAGATTGGATAAGCAATTCACAATGAAACAATGGGGGAGGATATATGTATGTCTCCCAAATATGCAACACAATCTAGAAGATTTAGGACAAATGTTTACATAAGTATTTTTATACCCAAGTAGACTCCAGAGAATTTTTCCTCAGGTAGACAGCAGATGTTGGAGGTGTGATGGGGATGAAAGAGGTAATTGGGAACATATTTTCTGAGAGTGTAATGAGTTGGGGGACTTTAAAGATTCCTGGGAGACTACTCTATCAGAGATGCTGGGTGAGCAAATTGGTGTATCTAGGGAAATGATTGATCTGATGTTGTCAATCTTCACTTAATCATTGATGGTGGGTTCACTTCAGTATTTCAAAACCAACTCGGCCATTACTCCAGCTCACACCTTCCAAAAACTCTCTACCTTTGCTCTACCCAGAATGCTCCTCTCAAGATTACCACAGATCTTGTTTGCCGCTTTAAGTGCCAGATGGGTTTCTGTCCTGTCAGCTGTCGAGCTATCATTTTATTATCACTGTAGGTGTCATTTACTCTTTTTGAACTCTTTACTGAGTAGTTGTTTCTCTAAAGTCTTATTCTTTACCCAGCTGCTCTTTCTTTAGCTTTATTGGTGTGTTTCTCCCTTGCTTTGCTTACCTTTATGGTAGTGTTCCATTGTTGGTCCTTCTCTCCCTCTATCTTGTTACTGCTACAGTTAATCTTTCATACCATCATTGGTATGTTCTCCCTTTCTGACAAAAACACGTTCTCAAATTTTCAGACTGTCCTTTCTCATGTGTGTGTGTGTGTGTTTGTGTGAGTCAGCACCTTTGTTTTGGCATGACTGAGAAGACTAAAGGCACTTCTGGCTTCAACAGATGTCAGAAGTCTGATCGTAAACTTCCAAACTCAGATGGACTTTCTTTGTGTATCTACTGCTTGGGCCCAGTGCACTTTCAAGAAGACTGTGCCATCTGTCATGGCTTTAGTCACTGGGCCCTTGTAAAGAGTAAAAATAAGCTAATTTTGAAAGGCCTGCTAAAATCTAGCTTTGATGAGGCCATATCTGTGATGTCTAAACTGATTTTAGCACCCCTTCTTCTTCCTCTTCCTCCAGACATGAAGGTTCTAAGAGTAGGAGCTGCTCGGTAAAAACACTGTCATCAGAACCACCTATTAAAAAGACTAAGTCTTCCCCTTCACATCCCATCCTGTTCTATCACTCCTCACTAAATGCACACAACTTTATTCTAACCAATAATCCCTCACCATTATTATTCTGCCAACCCACTTCTTACTCCCAACATATCCTTTCCAATAGCCTCTGTCTAATTACTCTACCCATCTTACTAACATATAAACTTCCATCATAAAGTATTTAACATACAGTAATGCTGCTTACTGTCTTATTCTTCTGCTTAAACTCAGTGATAATTTTCCTATTTCAAACCACCTTAATATGAAAGAGAACACATCTAATCAATTAACCATTGCCTCTACAACATATAGCCTGAGATCCCTGGACCAGTATACATATTCATCAAAACGATATTTCCTAACACAAATTTACTTCCTTAGCTCAACCAACACCCCTTTCCACAAACTCAGTAATCTTCTTCATAAATCATACTACCTAGCATTCAAATTCAGAGTATCTGGTGATATCCATTTAAACCCAGGACCCTTTCATAGTGCAACCCCAACATTTATTATGTCAGCTCTAAATAACAATGGAAAATACTTGAAGGTTGCTTGCATCAGTCCATGTAGTATAAATAAAAATTGATCTGTCGAAGCATGGTTTAATGTAGAACAACCTCAGACTGTGGCACTATCAGAAACCTGGGGCAAAGATAACTTCTTTCTGTCTACCTATATATGTGATGATTATCACTTTCTCCAAGACAGTAGCACCATCAGCAGGTATGGAAGGGAGTATATGCTGTTAATCAAACAGTGCCCTCCTATATTAATTAAAACATTCTGGCTCAAATGATGACAAAGGACCCAGCTAGATCTTTAGTCATATCACACTAGGTGACCACCTCCACCAGTATATTGCAGCAGTGTATATTCCCCCTCTTGTCCTATCATATTTCACCAGTTTGCTATCCCACATACAAGAAACCTTATTTTCTATCTCAAAAAGAAAAGTTATAGCAAGAGCAAGCCCTTGGCTTAATAATGAAGCAAAACAACAAATGAAACAAAGCAACAAATGAAAGCTAGAGATAAAATCTGGAAATTCTGAAAAAAGACCAATCAAACTAAAACAACCATCACACCTACCTCTCACTTAAGAAATCAACTAGAATACGTACAAACACTTTTTCCTTATGGCAAAACCATTTTTTTCTCTTTTCTAACCCTAAATAGTTCTGGAAAGAAATAAAGCAACTCACTAGGAAAATAACTAATCTGTCAGCCATGCATAATTACAGCTATATGATAAAAAGGTTCTATAAACTTTAAAACATTCCTCCTTTATACCTAAACTGATGATGCAAACTCCCTTCCTCCCTTTTCTACAAGCTATCAACCACCTAAACAATGTTACCCACTAGGTGACTACGCAGCCACATTTCATTTCTCAGCCATGTCACCCAAATAAACAAAAATACCCTTCTTAAAACTGTACACCACGGGCATAAATCATAGTAACCTTCACCCTAAATTTCTCAAACTATCAGCTTTAAAAATTGTTAAACGTCTTTATACATCTTTAATTTATCACTCACCTCTTCCGCTATTCCTGCTCCCTTTAAACATTCCATTATCATCCTACTATCTCACTACCTAAAGTACATTTTCCATCAACTATGAAAGACTACAGAAAAATTACCAATCCTTGTCCCAGAACAAAAATGCTTGAAAAGCCTCTGTATAAAAAACTATTTAAACATATTAATAGCTATGGCCTCCTTTGTGACTGCCAACATTGATTCAGAAACTCCTTTAGCACTCAGACAGCATTAATATATACAACAGATCATATATACAGTAATATGAACAACAACACTCTTACTACAGTTGGAATATTTGTTGCTATGACTTGGGCTTTCAAACTGTTAACCATAACCTGCTCCTTTACAAACTTAAAGGATGGTAACTCAAAAATGTACAAAACACGCTGATTCCTAATGGCCCCAGTTCAAAAGCAAGTTCACAGAAACAAAGAGTAAAGGCAGTAGATGTCCAAATAATCCAATTGAACAGTAATTCTTGGTAAAAACAGGTTTATTCAGTCGACACCAGTAAGCGCTTTCACCCTAAGGCTTCATCAGACTTTTACAACTTGCTGTAAACTCATTTAACTTCAAATAGCCCTCCTTTCAACCTCATTGGTTGTATAATTAGCATTCTAAACAGTTATTTAAAGCACTACTAGCCATAAAACATCAACATGTATTGCTTAAAAGCATCAAATAGGCATGCTTCATAAAAACATAAATATATGTGCATATATAAACACAATCACCTCTCATACAAACAAAACAATAATTTAAAACATGTATAAACAGACAATTCATGAAAACTAAAGTCCTAACAACCTAATTCATTTTAAAAGTGACCAAAAATGGATGCAAGGGAAAGAAGCATCATGAACTCATACCAGCTCTATCAATTTAATGATTCTAGCTAGGAGAAATTCAAACATACTTATTTCGGTCTAGGAAGTCTCCTACTTCTTAAAATGGTTTAATATGTACCTTATCATTGAGTCCAGGGATACATCCGCCTCCACCTAATAATCCAGCGGGTTTCACATTCTAGGGTCTGATTAATTAAATCCCCACCCCTGAGACTACCTTCCAACTTCTGTACAACACTGAACATAAAATTATGACCCATGCCCAGTTCCTGGTGGTGCTTGGCCAGGGCATTCGAGTTGGTGCCTATCCTAATGTGATAAGCGTGTTCCCTTATACGTTCTTTAAGGGTCCGATTGGTCTTTCCTACATAAAATGCAGTACAGGCCGTGCACCTGGCCAGATAAACAATGTTGTTACTATTACAGTTGGTATACGTGTGAAAATAGAAGGCGCTCAGTAACTGGATGGACAAAAGTGGTATCCTTATTAATAAACATACATTGGTTGCATTTGCCACATGGTAGGGTATTGCTATCTGTTAGACTAACCTTCCTCTTATGATGATGATATTTAGGTTTACATAGCAATCTCTTTAGGTTAGGTTTGTTCTTGAATACCATATTTGGTTTGGGTCCTACCACCCTGCCAATCTCATCATCTGACAATAAAATGTCCCAGTGTTTTGCTATAATATTCTTAATATTAGTTGCTTCTTGAGTAAAAAACATAGGTACTCTAACGTTCACCGTGTCACAGGTACTAGCCTCCCCAGTGGCAGTAACAACTTCAGAGAAATAAGGTCTAGCTCTGCTGGCTCTCAAGCTATCAACTGTAGTACATGTCTCATCTATCCTTTCTGCACTATAGCCTCTCTCCATAAATTTGGCCTTCAGGGCCTCTCTTTCATTATTATACCCTTGCTCTGATGGATTTAGCCTGGATGCCCTCATGAACTGACCCTTTAATACATTATTAAACACAAACCGGGGATGCATACTGTTCCAATGGAGTAGTGTGTTCCTATAACAAGACTTTCTATGAACCGAAGTGTTCAGTAATCCATTCTCAAGTTTAAAAATATTCACATCTAAATATGTGATTTCATATTCTGAATAATTTAAAGTGAACTTCAAAAACTGGGTGGACGTATTCAAAAATTCAACGAATTCAAGTAATGTGTCTACATCCCCTAGCCAGACGAGGAAGAGGTCGTCCACAAACCTCCGGTAGACACCCACAAATTGTTTATACAAAGGATGCTGTAACATGTATCTGTCTTCCCAGGCAGCCATAACGAGGTTGGCGTAGCTATTGGCACAAGATGTGCCCATAGCTACGCCATCCCTTTGTAGGAAAATCTCATCTCCAAACATGAAGATGTTAGTAACCAAGACGGTTTCCAAAAATAGTGTAAGTAGGTCCATTTTTTCAACCGTAAAATCAGAGTGTTCCCTAAGATAGTCCTGTACAAATTCAATCCCTATATCATTCGGAATGACCGTGAATAAGCTAACTACATCCAGGGTAACCAACAGATACGGTGTCCCATCCTGTAGTAGACTTGTGTATGAGTATAAATCCATCAGGAACTGCTTACTGTCCCGTAACACATTGGTATTCATGTCAACTAGTGGTCTCAGGAAGGACTCAATGTAAATGGATAGGGCTTCAGTTAAGCCCTGTATGTTCCCTCCTTACATCCTGTGGTGGATGCCTTTGGTAGAGTCTTGGAAAATGAATTACATACATTCTTTGAGTCCAAACAGAGAGTGAAGTACAGGAATAATTTAAATTTTAACCAAAGGAGAGCCTTGATGGACCTTAGGAACGATGAGTCGGTCATCTTCAGACCAGCTGATAAAGGAGGGCCCATAGTTCTGATGAATGTTGGTGATTATGATGAGAGTATGTTCCAACTTTTGAATGACAGGAAGTTCTATTCTAAGATAGATATGGCAGTTGTTAAAGAGAAGGTATTCCAAACATATTACATGTTGGATGACCTCATTATGTCTGAGAGTATCTCACAGGAACTATATGAGTACCTAAAAGTTTCAAATCCTATCATTCCTATTATACAGGGCTTACCCAAGATTCATAAATCTATGGCCAAACCACCTATGAGACCTATTGTGGCAGGCCAAGGTTGGGTAACTATTTTTGGAAACCGTCTTGGTTACTAACATCTTCATGTTTGGAGATGAGTAGACACATTACTTGAATTCGTTGAATTTTTGAATACGTCCACCCAGTTTTTGAAGTTCACTTTAAATTATTCAGAATATGAAATCACATATTTAGATGTGAATATTTTTAAACTTGAGAATGGATTACTGAACACTTCGGTTCATAGAAAGTCTTGTTATAGGAACACACTACTCCATTGGAACAGTATGCATCCCCGGTTTGTGTTTAATAATGTATTAAAGGGTCAGTTCATGAGGGCATCCAGGCTAAATCCATCAGAGCAAGGGTATAATAATGAAAGAGAGGCCCTGAAGGCCAAATTTATGGAGAGAGGCTATAGTGCAGAAAGGATAGATGAGACATGTACTACAGTTGATAGCTTGAGAGCCAGCAGAGCTAGACCTTATTTCTCTGAAGTTGTTACTGCCACTGGGGAGGCTAGTACCTGTGACACGGTGAACGTTATAGTACCTATGTTTTTTACTCAAGAAGCAACTAATATTAAGAATATTATAGCAAAACACTGGGACATTTTATTGTCAGATGATGAGATTGGCAGGGTGGTAGGACCCAAACCAAATATGGTATTCAAGAACAAACCTAACCTAAAGAGATTGCTATGTAAACCTAAATATCATCATCATAAGAGGAAGGTTAGTCTAACAGATAGCAATACCCTACCATGTGGCAAATGCAACCAATGTATGTTTATTAATAAGGATACCACTTTTGTCCATCCAGTTACTGAGCGTACCTTCTATTTTCACACGTATACCAACTGTAATAGTAACAACATTGTTTATCTGGCCAGGTGCACGGCCTGTACTGCATTTTATGTAGGAAAGACCAATCGGACCCTTAAAGAACGTATAAGGGAACACGTTTATCACATTAGGATAGGCACCAACTCGAATGCCCTGGCCAAGCACCACCAGGAACTGGGCATGGGTCATAATTTTATGTTCAGTGTTGTACAGAAGTTGGAAGGTAGTCTCAGGGGTGGGGATTTAATTAATCAGACCCTAGAATGTGAAACCCGCTGGATTATTAGGTGGAGGGCGGATGTATCCCCTGGACTCAATGATAAGGTACATATTAAACCATTTTTAAGAAGTAGGAGACTTCCTAGACCGAAATAAGTATGTTTGAATTTCTCCTAGCTAGAATCATTAAATTGATAGAGCTGGTATGAGTTCATGATGCTTCTTTCCCTTGCATCCATTTTTTGGTCACTTTTAAAATGAATTAGGTTGTTAGGACTTTAGTTTTCATGAATTGTCTGTTTATACATGTTTTAAATTATTGTTTTTGTTTGTATGAGAGGTGACTGTGTTTATATATGCACATATATTTATGTTTTTATGAAGCATGACTATTTGATGCTTTTTAAGCAATACATGTTGATGTTTTATGGCTAGTAGTGCTTTAAATAACTGTTTAGAATGCTAATTATACAACCAATGAGGTTGAAAGGAGGGCTATTTGAAGTTAAATGAGTTTACAGCAAGTTGTAAAAGTCTGATGAAGCCTTAGGGTGAAAGCGCTTACTGGTGTCGACTGAATAAACCTGTTTTTACCAAGAATTACTGTTCAATTGGATTATTTGGACATCTACTGCCTTTACTCTTTGTTTCTGTGAACTTGCTTTTGAACTGGGGCCATTAGGAATCAGCGTGTTTTGTACATTTTTGAGTTACCATTATTATTTTTTCCGCACGCTGTTTCTGAGCTCTGTCGGCTGGCTGTGCTTTGTTGTGTTATTAAACTTAAAGGATGAACTTTGCAGACAATGCCAATTCCTGGTTTTAAAACTATCTGAAAGGCAGAACTTCCCAAGTTTACATTCACGACACTCTCAGACACAGGTATGGTCTGAGAGTGTCTTTGTACTAGGGCCTCTACTTTTCTTTCTATTTATTAAAGACATTTCCTTTGACCTTCCTGACATAGATATTATAATATATGCAGATGACATTCTGCTTTTCAGTAGTGACAAAACATACCAGTTCCTGCAAGCAAATATACAGCAGAAATTCTAAAATATTTGCAGTTGAGTTCATTCAAATAGGCTCTTAATAAACTTAACGACAAATGTCACGCTCTTTGCAAACCCAAAAAGCATCTCTCTCTACCAAAACCTGGGCTTTCTGATTTAATAGAATATAGTATTCAAAATGTAATGTAAGACTAACTACAGACCTGATCCTCACTTTTAAAACTCACGTTGATAATATTACCTCCAAAGTTCACTCCCAATATAAACTATGCTATCGGATATCTCTCCCCACTCCCACTGCTCGAAAAGTCATAGCTAAAATGTACTGCTTCCTAAGCATGAATATGCCCTGCCTCTAATTGCTTTCCTAATTCCTCCCAAAACTCCAAAAAGTTGAAAAGTGCAGAGTCAAAGAAATGTAAATTCGCATTGCTAGTAGACCAAAATACACATCACTGTATCATCCTTCACAAAGTACACTGTCTTCCTATCACAAGTTGAGCCACCTTTCTTCTAGGCACATTAATGCATTTGGGCTGCTGCCCACTTCTGAAAACAAAACTATCACACAAGGAGTGACACTACTCCCTGAGTAGCAGCCAATACTTTCATCTCACCCTAGTTCGACCACACCTTAAACTGTCCATTGGAGTTGGCATAATGGCTAATGTGCCTACTTTACAGACACAAGGCACAGGGTTTTATTCTCACCTTGGGGAGACTGGCTAGGCTTAAAATGGCCCAGAAGGGCAGCTAGCCTAGGGTTTGATTCTCACCTTGGGGAAAATGGCTAGGCTTAAAATAGCCTGCAGCTAGCCTAGTACTTGTCTATGAACCTATGACTTTGGACCAGTCTTATGGAATAACCTACCAGCTGAAGTTAATGGTACTAGAATAGTGGGATCATTCAAGAAAATACTCAAAGATTTATTTTTCTAAGAAGCCATGTGCACATGTTTCCATGAAACTGGTTAAACCACAACTTTTAACCAATATGACCTAGCTGTTTCCCAGTATAATCAAAGGTACAGATGCACTGCTTTTTTAATCTGTCTTCTACTTGTATATATTGCACATACTGTAAATATTTACAAAATTAAGGTGACACCCCTTTATAGTTTTACGCTGATGGTATTCTTGCTATTTGTATTAATTTATTGTCTATATTGTTTTATACACTGTTAACTTTGTAACTTTTGTACCCTAATCATGACTGAAAAGGTTTTCTGGATCTTGTGCCCCTATGCTAATGTCATTGTTGCACTATCAGTTTCTGTTTTGAGAACATGAAGCAAACTCTAGTAATGAGGTCCAAAAGAAGAATTTTGAATTACAAAATCCTGAAAACTTGACATTTTTCTAACAAAATCAGAATTTGACCTTTCCAGCTTGTTGCCACTTTCTGACTGTCATGAATACTTAACTGATAAGCTACCCACAGAAAATAGTTTAGCTGTGTCAACTGGAAAACAAAACAGAAAGCTCATTGCTAATCCACATAGTGGAGCAAGTTGGATGTGACCTATATGTGGTTACTGAATATGATATTTATAGCTGCATGTGTATACATGCACAATAAGGCATGAGGGGGTTGTGCATAGTACAGGCATTATTACATGCCAGGAGTGTTGTGAGGCCTTACAATCCCTGAGCATGCAATAAAACTTTTCTCATGTCCACCCCAAGTGTCTTGATGCATCTGTATTTCTCCAAACTGAATTTTACACTTAGTAGTTTACATCTGAAGAGTAAATGTTTTGTATTCTGCTTTTATGTAAAATAGTTCCTCCACCCATTTTAACTGATTGTTGTGTCATGAATTGTGGTAGGAAATTTTAAAGGTACCAGTTTTAGTGACTCATGTATCAACCTGTTGTGGACTGTTATACAGTTCCATGTGTAAATGACATCTCATGGTTATTTTTCCTGTCTTGTTTTAATAATAAACGTATACATTAAATAATAAACATATATACTATTAATGTATTTTCAAACAGGAAACAAAGACAAAAATGTACCTTATGCTATTACAGTAACGATGCAGTTTAGTTTTGATGTTAGAGAGTTACCAAGTTAGTAAAATGAATGATACATAACTTTACTTTTCTTTCATTTTTTTACTTCTTTCTTTTAGAGTCCAACCATTTTTAATTGCATGTCTTTTTAAACTACTACTTGACCATTCCATGTCTTCAAGTTTATCAAATATTTGTGTGTGTGTATTTGTGTGTGTAGTCCAAAGCTTCTTCCAATGTATTAAAGATTTTCTGTCCAATTGAAAGAAAAATCCTAATTATAGCAGGGAAAAACATTTGGGCTTTTATGTCCAATTTCTTCAAGCTTTTGATACATGGGGCACCTTATTTTCTTTTAGTCATAACTAAAGAAGTGTAAACATTGTCAAATCTGATGATATTGTCCTTTAGCTTAATTGATGAATTATCCCAAGCTGACTTCAGTATAAAGTCTTTGTCTTGACTAGACAAGAATTTAACAATAATGGATCTAGGTATAGGTGGGTTCTTTTTTAATGAAGATGCTGAAAGGAACTTTGAGTTCCCTCAATACCAAATGAGAGAGCTTCTAGTAAATTAAGAGCTTTAGGCAGCTAATTATTTAAAAAATGTATCAAACTGTCCCCTTCTTCTCTTTCTGGTATTCCATAAATTCTGATATTATTTCTCCAAGATCTTCTCTCAAGACCTATTTTTTTCCAGTAACAAAGTGTTTTGTTTTAGAAGAAACTCTTTGACTTTCATTTTCTGTCAGTCTTCCATCTAAATCACTTACTGCTTCTTCAGCTGAAGAGATCTGTGTACATTGCTGTTTTAAGACTTCATTTAACTCATCCTTTTGTTTTTTACAGTCCTCGTTTATATAATCCATTTTTGTTTCCAGTTTATCTAGCTTAATAGAGTTCTTGAATACTCCCTACAATAGACTGTAGTTACTTTCTTTATGGAGTTTTCTTGTAAATTCACTTTTGAGTGGCTCATATTATATTTACGATCAGAAATAACACTGACAGGAAAAAATCAAACTGTTGTCTTCAAACTCTATTTTTCTTTCAAAAAATTATCAGAGTCGATTCATAAGGTTTACATTTGGTAAAAAATCAAGTTTGTATTGAATTAATATAATGAAATCCTGTCAGAGAAAATAACAAGAAGCAGAGCTAAAGCCTTGTGCTGCTAGTTAGCCACCATCTTGGCCACACCCTCGTTGTTATTTTTCTAAACCATGTTTTGGATCTGAGTAGTCAAATTCAGTATCATAGTACAGATGATGGTGTTGGACCTCAGATGGCACATTGAAAATTCAACTTCCATATATTACCTTTTTGGCAGGGTTATGGACAGCTGTTGAAAATAATGTTTTATAAGTGACCTACCCATAGTAACTGATTGCTGAACAAGGTTCTAACTTTTTAACTATCTGCAATTTTAGTATGAAATGTTCATGTTAATCACTTTAGGGGCATTCTTTCTAATTCTTGTGTGTTGTTGTATCATTTAATTTGCTATTAGACAGTCACTTTCACAAATTTATAAACTATTTATCAGATTTGAGTTGTTTACATTTAGTGCTATTGACCAGGCAGCTGGTGATGGTTCGTAGATGGTATGTTGAAAGCCCCTATATAGCATAAGCAGAAAACTATCATTCAAAATGGAAAGTGATGATGATGAATCAATGGGGTAGCTCAAGAAACAAGGAGAAACTGGGATTTTGGATGCATATATTTAAAGAGAATAGAAATAATCATACCAAATATTATATTCATAAAGTATCAGAAAATATTATAAGAACTAAGCTAACATGGGAATGGAGAAAGGAGATTCTGCTGATAGGGATGACTGCAATTAGGGATACAGATAATAGGCAAGAGAAGGCTGGAATTTATTGAAAAAATACTGGCAAAGGAGCTAAGGTATCAGGAGTAAATAAAAGTAATAGAATGTGAAGATGCCAAGGATGTATGTGGACTGCAGGTTACAGATTGCCTTCCCTTCCCCTTCTGATTGATATCAGAGTATAGGCAAAGAGAAACAAATATGAGGGTCCTAAACAAAATACCACACTGGAAGAGTTTTTAGTAGAATCTACAACAGAAGCTGTGGTTAAAAAAGGAATAATTAGTAGTGCGTATAAAATATTTCATGATAACTTTAAGAATCAATCAGGGGAGGTTAGAAAGGATTGGGAAGAGAGATTGGATAAGCAATTCACAATGAAACAATGGGGGAGGATATATGTATGTCTCCCAAATATGCAACACAATCTAGAAGATTTAGGACAAATGTTTACATAAGTATTTTTATACCCAAGTAGACTCCAGAGAATTTTTCCTCAGGTAGACAGCAGATGTTGGAGGTGTGATGGGGATGAAAGAGGTAATTGGGAACATATTTTCTGAGAGTGTAATGAGTTGGGGGACTTTAAAGATTCCTGGGAGACTACTCTATCAGAGATGCTGGGTGAGCAAATTGGTGTATCTAGGGAAATGATTGATCTGATGTTGTCAATCTTCACTTAATCATTGATGGTGGGTTCACTTCAGTATTTCAAAACCAACTCGGCCATTACTCCAGCTCACACCTTCCAAAAACTCTCTACCTTTGCTCTACCCAGAATGCTCCTCTCAAGATTACCACAGATCTTGTTTGCCGCTTTAAGTGCCAGATGGGTTTCTGTCCTGTCAGCTGTCGAGCTATCATTTTATTATCACTGTAGGTGTCATTTACTCTTTTTGAACTCTTTACTGAGTAGTTGTTTCTCTAAAGTCTTATTCTTTACCCAGCTGCTCTTTCTTTAGCTTTATTGGTGTGTTTCTCCCTTGCTTTGCTTACCTTTATGGTAGTGTTCCATTGTTGGTCCTTCTCTCCCTCTATCTTGTTACTGCTACAGTTAATCTTTCATACCATCATTGGTATGTTTTCCCTTTCTGACAAAAAAAAAACGTTCTCAAATTTTCAGACTGTCCTTTCTCATGTGTGTGTGTGTGTGTTTGTGTGAGTCAGCACCTTTGTTTTGGCATGACTGAGAAGACTAAAGGCACTTCTGGCTTCAACAGATGTCAGAAGTCTGATCGTAAACTTCCAAACTCAGATGGACTTTCTTTGTGTATCTACTGCTTGGGCCCAGTGCACTTTCAAGAAGACTGTGCCATCTGTCATGGCTTTAGTCACTGGGCCCTTGTAAAGAGTAAAAATAAGCTAATTTTGAAAGGCCTGCTAAAATCTAGCTTTGATGAGGCCATATCTGTGATGTCTAAACTGATTTTAGCACCCCTTCTTCTTCCTCTTCCTCCAGACATGAAGGTTCTAAGAGTAGGAGCTGCTCGGTAAAAACACTGTCATCAGAACCACCTATTAAAAAGACTAAGTCTTCCCCTTCACATCCCATCCTGTTCTATCACTCCTCACTAAATGCACACAACTTTATTCTAACCAATAATCCCTCACCATTATTATTCTGCCAACCCACTTCTTACTCCCAACATATCCTTTCCAATAGCCTCTGTCTAATTACTCTACCCATCTTACTAACATATAAACTTCCATCATAAAGTATTTAACATACAGTAATGCTGCTTACTGTCTTATTCTTCTGCTTAAACTCAGTGATAATTTTCCTATTTCAAACCACCTTAATATGAAAGAGAACACATCTAATCAATTAACCATTGCCTCTACAACATATAGCCTGAGATCCCTGGACCAGTATACATATTCATCAAAACGATATTTCCTAACACAAATTTACTTCCTTAGCTCAACCAACACCCCTTTCCACAAACTCAGTAATCTTCTTCATAAATCATACTACCTAGCATTCAAATTCAGAGTATCTGGTGATATCCATTTAAACCCAGGACCCTTTCATAGTGCAACCCCAACATTTATTATGTCAGCTCTAAATAACAATGGAAAATACTTGAAGGTTGCTTGCATCAGTCCATGTAGTATAAATAAAAATTGATCTGTCGAAGCATGGTTTAATGTAGAACAACCTCAGACTGTGGCACTATCAGAAACCTGGGGCAAAGATAACTTCTTTCTGTCTACCTATATATGTGATGATTATCACTTTCTCCAAGACAGTAGCACCATCAGCAGGTATGGAAGGGAGTATATGCTGTTAATCAAACAGTGCCCTCCTATATTAATTAAAACATTCTGGCTCAAATGATGACAAAGGACCCAGCTAGATCTTTAGTCATATCACACTAGGTGACCACCTCCACCAGTATATTGCAGCAGTGTATATTCCCCCTCTTGTCCTATCATATTTCACCAGTTTGCTATCCCACATACAAGAAACCTTATTTTCTATCTCAAAAGAAAAGTTATAGCAAGAGCAAGCCCTTGGCTTAATAATGAAGCAAAACAACAAATGAAACAAAGCAACAAATGAAAGCTAGAGATAAAATCTGGAAATTCTGAAAAAAGACCAATCAAACTAAAACAACCATCACACCTACCTCTCACTTAAGAAATCAACTAGAATACGTACAAACACTTTTTCCTTATGGCAAAACCATTTTTTTTCTCTTTTCTAACCCTAAATAGTTCTGGAAAGAAATAAAGCAACTCACTAGGAAAATAACTAATCTGTCAGCCATGCATAATTACAGCTATATGATAAAAAGGTTCTATAAACTTTAAAACATTCCTCCTTTATACCTAAACTGATGATGCAAACTCCCTTCCTCCCTTTTCTACAAGCTATCAACCACCTAAACAATTTTACCCACTAGGTGACTACGCAGCCACATTTCATTTCTCAGCCATGTCACCCAAATAAACAAAAATACCCTTCTTAAAACTGTACACCACGGGCATAAATCATAGTAACCTTCACCCTAAATTTCTCAAACTATCAGCTTTAAAAATTGTTAAACGTCTTTATACATCTTTAATTTATCACTCACCTCTTCCGCTATTCCTGCTCCCTTTAAACATTCCATTATCATCCTACTATCTCACTACCTAAAGTACATTTTCCATCAACTATGAAAGACTACAGAAAAATTACCAATCCTTGTCCCAGAACAAAAATGCTTGAAAAGCCTCTGTATAAAAAACTATTTAAACATATTAATAGCTATGGCCTCCTTTGTGACTGCCAACATTGATTCAGAAACTCCTTTAGCACTCAGACAGCATTAATATATACAACAGATCATATATACAGTAATATGAACAACAACACTCTTACTACAGTTGGAATATTTGTTGCTATGACTTGGGCTTTCAAACTGTTAACCATAACCTGCTCCTTTACAAACTTAAAGGATGAACTTTGCAGACAATGCCAATTCCTGGTTTTAAAACTATCTGAAAGGCAGAACTTCCCAAGTTTACATTCACGACACTCTCAGACACAGGTATGGTCTGAGAGTGTCTTTGTACTAGGGCCTCTACTTTTCTTTCTATTTATTAAAGACATTTCCTTTGACCTTCCTGACATAGATATTATAATATATGCAGATGACATTCTGCTTTTCAGTAGTGACAAAACATACCAGTTCCTGCAAGCAAATATACAGCAGAAATTCTAAAATATTTGCAGTTGAGTTCATTCAAATAGGCTCTTAATAAACTTAACGACAAATGTCACGCTCTTTGCAAACCCAGAAAACATCTCTCTCTACCAAAACCTGGGCTTTCTGATTTAATAGAATATAGTATTCAAAATGTAATGTAAGACTAACTACAGACCTGATCCTCACTTTTAAAACTCATGTTGATAATATTACCTCCAAAGTTCACTCCCAATATAAACTATGCTATCGGATATCTCTCCCCACTCCCACTGCTCGAAAAGTCATAGCTAAAATGTACTGCTTCCTAAGCATGAATATGCCCTGCCTCTAATTGCTTTCCTAATTCCTCCCAAAACTCCAAAAAGTTGAAAAGTGCAGAGTCAAAGAAATGTAAATTCGCATTGCTAGTAGACCAAAATACACATCACTGTATCATCCTTCACAAAGTACACTGCCTTCCTATCACAAGTTGATGCACCTTTCTTCTAGGCACATTAATGCATTTGGCCTGCTGCCCACTTCTGAAAACAAAACTATCACACAAGGAGTGACACTACTCCCTGAGTAGCAGCCAATACTTTCATCTCACCCTAGTTCGACCACACCTTAAACTGTCCATTGGAGTTGGCATAATGGCTAATGTGCCTACTTTACAGACACAAGGCACAGGGTTTTATTCTCACCTTGGGGAGACTGGCTAGGCTTAAAATGGCCCAGAAGGGCAGCTAGCCTAGGGTTTGATTCTCACCTTGGGGAAAATGGCTAGGCTTAAAATAGCCTGCAGCTAGCCTAGTACTTGTCTATGAACCTATGACTTTGGACCAGTCTTATGGAATAACCTACCAGCTGAAGTTAATGGTACTAGAATAGTGGGATCATTCAAGAAAATACTCAAAGATTTATTTTTCTAAGAAGCCATGTGCACATGTTTCCATGAAACTGGTTAAACCACAACTTTTAACCAATATGACCTAGCTGTTTCCCAGTATAATCAAAGGTACAGATGCACTGCTTTTTTAATCTGTCTTCTACTTGTATATATTGCACATACTGTAAATATTTACAAAATTAAGGTGACACCCCTTTATAGTTTTACGCTGATGGTATTCTTGCTATTTGTATTAATTTATTGTCTATATTGTTTTATACACTGTTAACTTTGTAACTTTTGTACCCTAATCATGACTGAAAAGGTTTTCTGGATCTTGTGCCCCTATGCTAATGTCATTGTTGCACTATCAGTTTCTGTTTTGAGAACATGAAGCAAACTCTAGTAATGAGGTCCAAAAGAAGAATTTTGAATTACAAAATCCTGAAAACTTGACATTTTTCTAACAAAATCAGAATTTGACCTTTCCAGCTTGTTGCCACTTTCTGACTGTCATGAATACTTAACTGATAAGCTACCCACAGAAAATAGTTTAGCTGTGTCAACTGGAAAACAAAACAGAAAGCTCATTGCTAATCCACATAGTGGAGCAAGTTGGATGTGACCTATATGTGGTTACTGAATATGATATTTATAGCTGCATGTGTATACATGCACAATAAGGCATGAGGGGGTTGTGCATAGTACAGGCATTATTACATGCCAGGAGTGTTGTGAGGCCTTACAATCCCTGAGCATGCAATAAAACTTTTCTCATGTCCACCCCAAGTGTCTTGATGCATCTGTATTTCTCCAAACTGAATTTTACACTTAGTAGTTTACATCTGAAGAGTAAATGTTTTGTATTCTGCTTTTATGTAAAATAGTTCCTCCGCCCATTTTAACTGATTGTTGTGTCATGAATTGTGGTAGGAAATTTTAAAGGTACCAGTTTTAGTGACTCATGTATCAACCTGTTGTGGACTGTTATACAGTTCCATGTGTAAATGACATCTCATGGTTATTTTTCCTGTCTTGTTTTAATAATAAACGTATACATTAAATAATAAACATATATACTATTAATGTATTTTCAAACAGGAAACAAAGACAAAAATGTACCTTATGCTATTACAGTAACGAAGCAGTTTAGTTTTGATGTTAGAGAGTTACCAAGTTAGTAAAATGAATGATACATAACTTTACTTTTCTTTCATTTTTTTACTTCTTTCTTTTAGAGTCCAACCATTTTTAATTGCATGTCTTTTAAACTACTACTTGACCATTCCATGTCTTCAAGTTTATCAAATATTTGTGTGTGTGTATTTGTGTGTGTAGTCCAAAGCTTCTTCCAATGTATTAAAGATTTTCTGTCCAATTGAAAGAAAAATCCTAATTATAGCAGGGAAAAACATTTGGGCTTTTATGTCCAATTTCTTCAAGCTTTTGATACATGGGGCACCTTATTTTCTTTTAGTCATAACTAAAGAAGTGTAATCATTGTCAAATCTGATGATATTGTCCTTTAGCTTAATTGATGAATTATCCCAAGCTGACTTCAGTATAAAGTCTTTGTCTTGACTAGACAAGAATTTAACAATAATGGATCTAGGTATAGGTGGGTTCTTTTTTAATGAAGATGCTGAAAGGAACTTTGAGTTCCCTCAATACCAAATGAGAGAGCTTCTAGTAAATTAAGAGCTTTAGGCAGCTAATTATTTAAAAAATGTATCAAACTGTCCCCTTCTTCTCTTTCTGGTATTCCATAAATTCTGATATTATTTCTCCAAGATCTTCTCTCAAGACCTATTTTTTTCCAGTAACAAAGTGTTTTGTTTTAGAAGAAACTCTTTGACTTTCATTTTCTGTCAGTCTTCCATCTAAATCACTTACTGCTTCTTCAGCTGAAGAGATCTGTGTACATTGCTGTTTTAAGACTTCATTTAACTCATCCTTTTGTTTTTTACAGTCCTCGTTTATATAATCCATTTTTGTTTCCAGTTTATCTAGCTTAATAGAGTTCTTGAATACTCCCTACAATAGACTGTAGTTACTTTCTTTATGGAGTTTTCTTGTAAATTCACTTTTGAGTGGCTCATATTATATTTACGATCAGAAATAACACTGACAGGAAAAAATCAAACTGTTGTCTTCAAACTCTATTTTTCTTTCAAAAAATTATCAGAGTCGATTCATAAGGTTTACATTTGGTAAAAAATCAAGTTTGTATTGAATTAATATAATGAAATCCTGTCAGAGAAAATAACAAGAAGCAGAGCTAAAGCCTTGTGCTGCTAGTTAGCCACCATCTTGGCCACACCCTCGTTGTTATTTTTCTAAACCATGTTTTGGATCTGAGTAGTCAAATTCAGTATCATAGTACAGATGATGGTGTTGGACCTCAGATGGCACATTGAAAATTCAACTTCCATATATTACCTTTTTGGCAGGGTTATGGACAGCTGTTGAAAATAATGTTTTATAAGTGACCTACCCATAGTAACTGATTGCTGAACAAGGTTCTAACTTTTTAACTATCTGCAATTTTAGTATGAAATGTTCATGTTAATCACTTTAGGGGCATTCTTTCTAATTCTTGTGTGTTGTTGTATCATTTAATTTGCTATTAGACAGTCACTTTCACAAATTTATAAACTATTTATCAGATTTGAGTTGTTTACATTTAGTGCTATTGACCAGGCAGCTGGTGATGGTTCGTAGATGGTATGTTGAAAGCCCCTATATAGCATAAGCAGAAAACTATCATTCAAAATGGAAAGTGATGATGATGAATCAATGGGGTAGCTCAAGAAACAAGGAGAAACTGGGATTTTGGATGCATATATTTAAAGAGAATAGAAATAATCATACCAAATATTATATTCATAAAGTATCAGAAAATATTATAAGAACTAAGCTAACATGGGAATGGAGAAAGGAGATTCTGCTGATAGGGATGACTGCAATTAGGGATACAGATAATAGGCAAGAGAAGGCTGGAATTTATTGAAAAAATACTGGCAAAGGAGCTAAGGTATCAGGAGTAAATAAAAGTAATAGAATGTGAAGATGCCAAGGATGTATGTGGACTGCAGGTTACAGATTGCCTTCCCTTCCCTTCTGATTGATATCAGAGTATAGGCAAAGAGAAACAAATATGAGGGTCCTAAACAAAATACCACACTGGAAGAGTTTTTAGTAGAATCTACAACAGAAGCTGTGGTTAAAAAGGAATAATTAGTAGTGCGTATAAAATATTTCATGATAACTTTAAGAATCAATCAGGGGAGGTTAGAAAGGATTGGGAAGAGAGATTGGATAAGCAATTCACAATGAAACAATGGGGGAGGATATATGTATGTCTCCCAAATATGCAACACAATCTAGAAGATTTAGGACAAATGTTTACATAAGTATTTTTATACCCAAGTAGACTCCAGAGAATTTTTCCTCAGGTAGACAGCAGATGTTGGAGGTGTGATGGGGATGAAAGAGGTAATTGGGAACATATTTTCTGAGAGTGTAATGAGTTGGGGGACTTTAAAGATTCCTGGGAGACTACTCTATCAGAGATGCTGGGTGAGCAAATTGGTGTATCTAGGGAAATGATTGATCTGATGTTGTCAATCTTCACTTAATCATTGATGGTGGGTTCACTTCCGTATTTCAAAACCAGCTCGGCCATTACTCCAGCTCACACCTTCCAAAAACTCTCTACCTTTGCTCTACCCAGAATGCTCCTCTCAAGATTACCACAGATCTTGTTTGCCGCTTTAAGTGCCAGATGGGTTTCTGTCCTGTCAGCTGTCGAGCTATCATTTTATTATCACTGTAGGTGTCATTTACTCTTTTTGAACTCTTTACTGAGTAGTTGTTTCTCTAAAGTCTTATTCTTTACCCAGCTGCTCTTTCTTTAGCTTTATTGGTGTGTTTCTCCCTTGCTTTGCTTACCTTTATGGTAGTGTTCCATTGTTGGTCCTTCTCTCCCTCTATCTTGTTACTGCTACAGTTAATCTTTCATACCATCATTGGTATGTTTTCCCTTTCTGACAAAAAAAAACGTTCTCAAATTTTCAGACTGTCCTTTCTCATGTGTGTGTGTGTGTGTGTGTGTGTGTGTTTGTGTGAGTCAGCACCTTTGTTTTGGCATGACTGAGAAGACTAAAGGCACTTCTGGCTTCAACAGATGTCAGAAGTCTGATCGTAAACTTCCAAACTCAGATGGACTTTCTTTGTGTATCTACTGCTTGGGCCCAGTGCACTTTCAAGAAGACTGTGCCATCTGTCATGGCTTTAGTCACTGGGCCCTTGTAAAGAGTAAAAATAAGCTAATTTTGAAAGGCCTGCTAAAATCTAGTTTTGATGAGGCCATATCTGTGATGTCTAAACTGATTTTAGCACCCCTTCTTCTTCCTCTTCCTCCAGACATGAAGGTTCTAAGAGTAGGAGCTGCTCGGTAACAACACTGTCATCAGAACCACCTATTAAAAAGACTAAGTCTTCCCCAGTTCCCACAGTTTCGGCAGAACTGAGTGGAAAGCAGCGACCATCATTGGTGCCATTCTCTGCACTGACAATTCCAGCACCCACTACTACCTTGGACTTTCTCCCCTTCTCCATTCCACCGATCTTGGAACTGAAGGAGTTCTCTTTTAAAGATTTGCCCCACACAAGGTATTCTCTGAAAACTGACCCCTTTGTAGACTGATCACCAAGTCCATTCTTGGATAGACTCCAGTCCCCATTGGTCTATTTGGTACATTCCATCAACAGCCTCACACAGTCTGATGTTCTGAGGCTGGTGGACCAGCTCCTGGCAGAGAGGGGATTAGCCACTTCTTTGGTTCATAGCACTTCTAGCTCTGGAACTTTAGAGGTTCCTAACCTGGTTCTCATTCCTCCTCTGACTCCAGCTGAGCATTCGGAGTTCCCAGTTTTGACCATCCCAGTATCAACTGTATTAGCACCTGTGAAGTCCTATTCTCTGAGCCAATCACTACCCTGAGCTCTCCAGTTTTGTAAGAACTGGAGATCTCTTGGGATCGGAGCTTCATTGTCAGTTCCGAGGAGCATGGATTGATATTGATGTTATTGGAGTCATCTATACTTCTCATGGCTTTGGCACATGTAAGTTTCAACTCCAGCTTTGGGCTCAGGGGTGGCTACCTCGGTGTGGGATGGGGCCATGGTTTTGAAGGAGTCTATTTCAATTCTGGGCTCCCATTCCTTTATGGGGGGGGGCTGCTTTCCAGGCCATGGAGAGGGCCTTGTTCACTATGGGCTCACAGTTGATTCCTCTCTCATTGGAACAGCATTCCAGTCCTTCCCCTCACAAAGAGCTACCACCAACCTCTGACCTGGGACAGCAGGCACAGAAACCTCAGGATTCAACCATGGTGGTTATGTCCTCTTCCAACATCTTCCTGGCCAGTCCCACTGAGGAGGTGCCCCAGAAGAGAAAGTGGAAGAGGAAGCACTTGGACTCCCCTGAAGACTCTTACACAGACAATACTGACTTTGATGAAGGGAAAAATTCCCAGATGTCATCCCAGAAGATGTCTCATTTGGTGACATTCTAGAGTCCTTAAACAGAGGGGTGGCTGGACTTCCCAACAACCTTCCTCAGAGGAGTCAGTATACCTCTACAGGCTTTCTGTGCCCAACCATCTACTGCTTGGATCTCCCTGCCTGCTGACAATCTAATTAAGTTGATTGCACTGCGGGCTTAAAAGATTCCTGATTCCATTGAGCCAGTCCCTAAGAAACCAGACCATATTTTCTGAGCTTCCATGGATGGGGAACATTGGGCTAAAGGGGTGCTAGTAGATGCATGGTGATTGTGGCAGCCACCAAAAAAGAACTTGCCGATGAAAGTCCTACTATCCATCTTCCTAATAAGGAGTCTAGGACGATGGATAGATTCAGGAAGATCGTATATGCTTCATCGACCTTCACATTTAAGTCCTTGAACTTCATGGCACATTTCACCAGGCTTCAACAAGATTTGATAAAGGAGCTATCAGACACTCTCACAGGAACCATAGCTGAGGGGGGTTCAGTCTAAAGTAGCTTCCCAGCTGGCAACCCTTGACTCAGTATGTAATTTGTCCATGGAGCTCATTGTGCACACAACTGAAGGGGCGAGTAGGGCAGCGGGTTTTGGCGTAGCCATGAGGAGACATGCCTGGATGCACTTATGTGAATTTGCACAGCCATTTATGTCTTCTTTTGTCAATGCTTCCTTTGACAGAACATCCCTTTTTGGTCCCAAAGTTAAAGAGACTCTGCCAAATGTGAGAAGGATATAAAAACACTTTCTGCCATGGGAGTATGCTTTTCCACTCCTCAACGGCCCTATTCTAGGAAAGAGAGGAGTGGTAACTTATGGTTCAAAAAGACCCAAGGGCCTTTCCAGGATTTACATAGTAATGACTCCCCCAGGGCAGGGGGGATTATAATGAAAGATGCCATGCAAGAGGCAAAGGTGGCATGCAAAATCAGGGTTCCATGGATTCCTTCCGTGGTAACTCCTATTAGTAGTCCTGAATGGAGGCCCGATTGGCATCCTATAGAGGCAGTTGGGGGATTACTTTCCCTGCACCTACCTGCCTGGCTAACCATAACAATGGACAATTGGATGCAGAGGATTATAACCAGAGGTTACAATATTCCTTTTTCGAAACAACCAAAGAGGATCCCAGATGTTCCACCTGGCCACATGGATACAGCAGTTCTAGAAATTCAAAAATTGCTCAACAAAAGAGCCATCCAAGCAGTCTCTCCAGACCAGATAGGATCTGGGGTTTACTCAAAATTACTTTTTAGTGCCAAAAAACAGGGGACTGGAGACGAATTTTGGATCTCAGTGTCTTGAACAAGTCAGTTCAACAAACCAAATTTCGGATGTCCACAGTTCAGTCTATTTTCCCGTTCTTAGGGAAAGACAATTGGATGTGCTCAGTAGATCTTCAGGATACATATTATCACATAAAAATAGACAAATGCTCCAGAAGATGTTTGCACTTACAGCTGGGAGCCAGTCATTATCAGTTCAGAGCCATGCTCTTTGGTCTCACCACAGCCCCCAGTATGTTCACCAAATGCATGGCAGTGGTTGCAGCTCACTTCAGACTGCAAGGATTCCCTGTGTTTCCATACCTATACAACTTCAGGCAACTACTGCTCCAGGCAAGGAACTATGTGGTTCAAACTTGCTCTTCCCTAGGGATCACTGTTAACTATGAAAAATTGCATCTAGAGCCAACAAAACACTGAGAGTTCATAGGAGCTGCATTAGACACAAACACCTGTATCACATCTATACCCCAAGAAAGACTTCAGAAAATAAAATCACAAGTCAGACAGATAATTCACAACAGAACAGTGACTAAAAGACTGGTGTTGCAGACTCTAGGATCTATGGCAGCCTCCATCACTTTAGTTCTCCTTGCGAGGTTTCACATGCAAATTCTACAATGGCTTTTGCCATTACAATGGTCATTACTTTGCCAACCCATGTCCCATCAAGTATTGATCACCAATTTATGCAAAAAGGACCTGAGTTGATGGGTCCATTCCAATGACATTCTATTGGGCCATCCTTTTGTCCCTCCTCAACTCCAAGTCATAGTGACCACTGACACATCCTAGATTAGGGGAGCATTATCTGGGAAAGACAGTCCAAGGCACTTTATCTCAGTTAAAGGCCAACTTGCACATCAGTGTTCTAGAGATGAGGGCAGTGTTCCTGACATTGAAAGCATTCCAAGAAACCCTCCCCTCGAGAACGATTACAATCCAAACAGACAATATGTCAGTGGTTTGGCACATCAACAAACAAGGGGTAACCAGATCTTATCCTCTTTGTCGAGAAGCACTCAGACTATGGCAATGGTCAATTTCATCTGGCTGCTTTCTAATCGCAACACATATTCCAGGGGAACTCCAACGTGATCATGGACAAATTGAGCAGGAGCATCCTGATGCCTCATGAATGATCTCTCAACCCTTTTTTGGTGGAAAAGATATTCTTTTAATGGGGCCAGCCCTGCTGTGATCTCTTTGCATCCCCCTTTAACAACAAGTGCAGCAGTTACTTTGTCCTGATTCCCCTCTCCAGAAGAGTCAGTGAGAGATGCTGTCGTTCACAATTAGCCCCCGGGCTACTGTATGCCTTCCCCCGATTCCTTTCATTTCCCAGTTTCTGGAGAAAGGCAACAGATCAAAGAACAAGATAATTCTCATTGCTCCATTCTGTCCTTGACAGATATGGTTTCCCTTTCTGTGGCCTCACTTAATTTAGAAACCTTGGAAACTGGGCCCAGCTCCAGACCTATTGTCCCATCCAGAGGGGCTCATTCATCCAAATCTTCCAAATCTCAAGCTCACTGTGTGGCTTCCCCAGTTCTGATGATTGCCAGGCATACTAGCCTTACTGCCCCAGTTCAATGAGTTGTTCTATCCTCCCACAAACCTTCAACTAGATGGTTATACAGTAGCAAGTGGCAAAAACTTTCAAAATGGGCTTCAGACAGTAATCTCGACTCATATTCTGCACCAGTTTAAAAGGTCTTGGAATTGTTAGCATCACTTTCTGATACGGGGCATCCTTGTCAACTATACAGACTCATCTGGCTGCAATTTCGAATGTTCACAATGGTCTAAATGACACAGCTCTAATGTCACACAAACTTTGTAAAGCCTTTCCGAAAGGAGCCCTATTGCTGAGACCTCCATACAAGGATCCCTATACACCTTAATGGACATGAATCTGGTGCTACAGTCTGAAATTAATTCCCCATTAGAACCATCTGCAAATTGGGATTTGAAGTATTTATCCTGGAAAACCTCATTTTTGGTTGCTATTACTTCTGCTAGGAGTATATCTGATTAATATTAGTGTCAGATACTACTTTTGGTATAAAGGATAGATTTGCTCGCAAAGACACCTTGTCTTTCTTTCATAAGGACAAGGTGTCTTTGCGAGCAAATCTATCCTTTTTACCAAAAGTAGTATCTGACACTAATATCAGTCAGATTATACAACTTCCCATATTTTTTCCCAAATTTTCAAATGAAGGCAAATATTGTTTGCATTTGCTAAATGTTCACAGACAATTATGTATTCCCTGCACAAAACAAAAGAATTCAGAAAATCTGATCAGTTGTTTGTTTCATCCTCTTCTGTTACTTTGGGCAAACCAGTTTCTAAGGTTACTCTAGCTAGGTGTCTCAAGGACTGCATAATCTTCATTCATAGCAAAAGGAAAGTGCAACTGCCAGGACCTCTAAAGGCTCTTTTTATGAGAGCAATAGCTGCTTCCACAGTCTTCTATGCCAGAGCTTCAGTAGATGATATACATGCAGGGACTACTTGGGTATCCCCACATACCTTTATTACTCATTACAAGCTGGTTCTGGTCTCTAGGGGATGAGTAGTTTTTGGTTCGATGGTGCTCAGGAATATTCTTCCTTAAGACCTCCCAAGAGTTTAGTAGCTGGGGACTCTATCCCACAGTCAAGGATTAAGCAAAGATTGACAACATCAGATAAAGAAGTTATGTCTTACCATAACGTTCTATTTGTAGTGCCAATCTTCACTTATCCTTGACATCCCCATCCTCCTTTCCCCTGCCTAGCGGGCTTCTTGGTAGAACAGATCTATGACAACAGATTGGATTATTCATTTATGAATACAGATACGGTCTCTGATCTGTTATTTCCTGTCTGTCTCTATCTTATGCAGACTCAATCTAAGGTAATCTTGAGAGGAGCATTCTGGGTAGAGCGAAGCTCGAGAGATTTTGGAAGGCACAAGCTGGAGTAGAAGGCAAGTCGGTTCTGAGATATGGAACCAAACCCACAGTCAAGGATAAGTGAAGATTGACAAAACAGATGGAACGTTATGCTAAGACATAACTTCTTTTTCCAAGCAATGATACAGAATCAAAATTGCCTAGATATAGTAAGGCCTTGCTGAGTCTAATTATGGTGGCCACCAAAAAAGTAATTACTAAGTCTAAACCAACTATACTAGAAGTAGTGAATATAGTAACATAAATAAAACAATTGGAACTGAGATCTTTAAAAAAGGGTAGGAACAAATTACATAGAAAAAAATGGGAATCGTGGAAACAATACATAAAGAGGTTGAATGAGCTTTAAAGGAAGGCAGGATTTAAATGAGCTATGTAATGTTTGATGGACAATGATTGGGTAGATTCCAAGGAATGTATAATGTTTGCAACTAAAATTATGTCAATATGATTTGTTTTCATTTATATAAATGTATGCTTGCCTATGTCATAAGTAATAATTTAATAAAGATGACTCTTGTTTAAAAAAATGTCAATTTTTGTCAGAGTAACTGATATTTGTTTAAAAATAATGGTTAAAAATGTCCTTTTTTATGTTTTCAGTTCTGTAGCTGGCCATCATATTTATAGTTTCTGTGGTAACATTTGTCATTATTGGACTCTTTTTTTTTTTTTATTTTTATTATGGTGTTTTCTGCTTTTTTAAAGGTTTGTGGAAACTGACTGTAGAATGCTGTTATGTTGCAGATCAGAGTTATTGGTGATAAGAGAAATGGCTGCAAAAGAGTTTTGAAAGCTGTAAGGAAGAAGGGTTATGCTGCTGAATGTGTGGTCAACATGTCCTGCAGTGGTGTTCTCATGTATTTGTAACACATTTGACATACTGGTAGCAAGATACCTGACTTATGAGTTTTCCTTGTTTTGTGTGTGTGTGTGTGTGTGTGTGTGTGTGTGTGTGTGTGTGTGTGTGTGTGTGTGTGTGTGTGTGTGTGTGTGTGTTCAAATGCATGTGTGTGCATGGGTAAGAGGAGGGATGGAAAGCTATCAGGCTAAAAATATTATCTCTTTGTGAGGGCACATAATACTGACGTTTTAGCCCTTTAACATTCTTTCAGGAAGCACTTTTGAACATTATTAAGAACACATTGTTTGTTTATGTATGAATATGAATAACCATAGATCTAGGCATTTAGATTTGTATTTATTTGTAATGTAATGGCTGAGTTTCTGGTGAATGAATAAAATCCTTTGTGACAGCACTGCTTATTATATGGGCCTTCTTGTGCCTGAGCACATATTAAATGGGTCTGGCAGAGCTCTAGGTCCTGCCTCTAAACCACTGATTAGTATATCGCTGAAAGGGGTGTAGATGGATGCTGGCAGATCTCCTGGTCCTGTCTCTAAACCGGTGATTAGTACATCACTGATAGGGGTGTAGATAGAGGCTGGCAGATCTCCTGGTCCTGTCTCTAAACTGGTGATTAGTACATCGCTGATAGGGATGTAGATGAAGGTTGGTAGATATCCTGGTCCTGTCTCTAAACTGGTGATTAGTACATCACTGATAGGGGTGCAGATGAAGGCTGGCAGAGCTCCTGGTCCTGTCTTTAAACTGGGGACTAGTACATTGCTGATAGGGGTGTAGATGGAGGCTGGCAGATATCCTGGTCCTGTCTCTAAACCGGTGATTAGTACATCGCTGATAGGGGTGTAGATGGAGGCTGGCAGATATCCTGGTCCTGTCTCTAAACCGGTGATTAGTACATTGCTGATAGGGGTGTAGATGCAGGCTGGCAGATCTCCTGGTCCTGTCTCTAAACTGGTGATTAGTACATCGCTGATAGGGGTGTAGATGGAGGCTGACAGATATCCTGGTCCTGTCTCTAAACCAGTGATTAGTACATCGCTGATAGGGGTGTAGATGAAGACTGGCAGAGCTCCTGGTCCTGTCTCTAAACTGGTGATTAGTACATATCTGATAGGGGTGTAGATGGAGGCTGGCAGATCTCCTGGTCCTGTCTCTAAACTGCTGATTAGTACATCGCTGATAGGGGTGTAGATGGGGGCTGGCAGATATCCTGGTCCTGTCTCTAAACTGGTGATTAGTACATTGCTGAAAAGGGTGTAGATGGAGGCTGGCAGATCTCCTGGTCTTGTTTCTAAACTGGTGATTAGTACATCACTGACAGGGGTGTAGATGAAGGCTGGCAGATCTCCTGGTCTTGTCTCTAACGTGGTGATTAGTACATCACTGATAGGGGTGTAGATGAATGCTGGCAGATATCCTGGTCCTGTCTCTAAACCGGTGATTAGTACATCGCTGATAGGGGTGTAGATGAAGATTGGCAGATATCATGGTGCTGCCTCTAAGGTGGTGACTAGTACATTACTGAAAAATGGAGACTGGCAGATCTCCTGGTCTTGCCTCCAAAGCGGTGATTAGTACATCACTGAAAGGAATGTAGATGGAGGCTGGCAGGGCACCTGATCCTGTTTCTCTCTTGGTGGTTAGTACAGTGGTGAAAGGGGTGATGCAGATGAAACAGCCTTGAAGAAGCTCATGTTCCCAAAATGTAGCTAGCTTTCACATGTCAACTACCTCAGCAAGAACAAAGACCCTGTTTGTATTCTTCTTGTACACTCTGTCATAAAATAAAACACATTTTACCCAAACTTGGCTAGAACATCTGTAATGTCAGTGCATGGATGCTGTGCAGGTTCTCCTAGGTCACAGATCTCATACTGTATGTGCTCCTGCCTCCGTCTGCTGCTGCAGATTGTTGCTTGGGTTAATCCTGCTAAGCTGTTCTTTATCTCTGTTAAGGGCAAGCCAATTTCTGATCTTCAGATTAGGCTAGGCATTTGGAAAGAAACTTTTGGAGTGCTAATCATTTTCTTAATATTAAAAAGAAATACTGATGGTGATAGGTCTGTTATTTACTCCCATGTCAACCTCCTGCTGTCTATCTAGATGTTTTTCACCTTCATACTGAGAACTGTCCCACAACATTGTATAAGAAGTGGTAGCAGGCAACCAGTGGTCACATTTGACCTACTGATAAGATAATGTCCCCTACGTTAATCTTGTATGCAGCCATGGCAGCTACTGGCCACAGTACTTCATGTCAGGGAATGATCTCTGCTGGGATTTATTCAGACCTGGTACAGAGTCAGCCATGAAATAGAACTAAGTGACCAGATCCATACAAGATGTCAGTGAACCCCAGCATAACAGAGACTTTACAGGATGGGTTATTCCAAGTCATATGTTGAACTTTTGTGTGTGTGTGTGTGTGTGTGTGTGTGTGTGTGTGTGTGTGTGTTTGTATTTTATACTAGAAAAATGAAAATAGTTTTAATTTAAAATTATTTCTACTGCCTTTGTTTACCTCGGATGAAAATAAAATAAAATAGTCTTTGTTTACAGCAGATGAAAATAAAATAAAATACACAATGGTTATTAGGCTTAACTTTCAAATGCACAATGTACTGACATATCTTAGTATTCCTGACCTCATTTAAATTGTGTTCTGCATTTTAGAAACTACTCCACATCATTGAATTTCACTGTGAAACAGATGCTGCATTATTTAGACATGACACAAAAGAGTAAGTACGGAAGGCATATATTTTGTTTCTGCTACAAGTGTCACCATTTCAAACATAGCTAGAGAATCACCAGTACAGTCACAAGTTGGAATAGCAGTTAGTAACTGACCTAGTACTTTGTCTTGGTCAGAACTGCCTGTTTCTTTATTGATGAGCTATGTAAAGATTTTTTTTGTCATCATTGTCCCTGTGAATGTCATTCATCAAGCCTCCCAACACAAGAACATAGCCATTTCTGTTCTCATTCACTGGAGCTTACTTCCTCCTCAAGAGTGTACATGCTTCTAAGACCTAACCCTACACTGGGTAAAGGAATGTGTGATCCATGTCACAGGGAGACCACAGTGCCTTCCTCCGCAAGCGTGCACATTGCAGCACAGAATCACATTGAAAGCTGTCACCCATTAACCCATCAGTGGGTCAATGAGCCTAATACTCACCCACTGCCTATTTTGCATCCCACCCCCAGTCCAAGGAGTGTATACAGTACATGACCACCCACACCCTGGGAAGTGCATGCCCCTCCTCCCGCCACTTGCATCAGGTGCCTGAGCTGTTAAACAATCCTGTGTCACTTGGGCTGTAGTCAGGGCTTTATCCTTCAAAGCCACCAGGCTGGCTTAGTCATGCAGACATTTACTCATGGATATAATGCCCAGTTATTCATGAAGTCTCCAGGTTTGTAACTGCGATTGGACAATATGCAACAGTCTCATCACAGAACAAATACATTCATTGGCATCATCAGCCTATATTGTCAAATAAGTGTAACTTTGATGCCTGCTACTTGTATGTATTAAAACATGGGAGCCAGGCTTGTTGTCAAAATATTATTGATTGACACTTATTTGTGCAATCACTATTGTGTAACTAGCCAGTTTTATCCACAGAAAGATGATTTCTGGTAAATTGGAGATTTTCCTTTTCGCTAATTGTGCAACCATGGAGATGGTATATATAAGCAAGGAGGATAAATCAATAAAAAAAAGGGTCTGTTGCCATGGATATGAACTTTCCTACTGTCTCATTTATTGGCTTGGTGGATGTGGGCATCCTCAGGCAATGCAGAAATTGCCTCATGTTTACTGACAACCAGTTAATTCTCAAACAGACTGATATGGTATATGAGAGATGTATTTACACAATGTCACTGGAGGCAAAGCTCTCACATAAAAGTACTCCTAATGTCAATAAGGTTGTCAGTAGCATGAACACTGCACCCATCACGCACAGCTCAAAGCAGACATATACACCCACATATACTGAGGTACTAACATGTAACCTTCTTAAATCACAAAAACCTCCTAGACAAGCCTAAACATAGTAAGACCTCAGGAGCTCCAAACACACTCTTTCAAAACAACACTCACATCAACACATAGAGCTATATCTCGTGGAGTCTCTACCTCTACGCCCATAAGGCAAGTCACCACACAATCCAACATTCTAGTCATTGTAGACTCCATCATGCGACACACTCGTATCCCTGACACCAGACTGAGTAAGGAGAAAGTTACGGTCATTTGCATATCAGGGGCTAGGATCTGCAACATTACGCATACACTCAGGTCATTGGACCAAAATTACCAATATGACTAAGTCATAGTCCATGTGGGAGGAAATGACCTGAGATGTACCTCCTTAGACTATATGAAGAGAGACATCATAGAGTTCTTGGAATATGTCTCTCAGGCTGGTATGAGCCTAGCATAGAGCAGCATTTTACCTTCTCCAAGGATGATGCCACAATACGAACAAAAGATGATTGACTTTAATAATAGGCTTAGTTTCTCGTGTCATTCTAGGGGGGGGTGCAATATTTGTCAGCATGAAAGGAGATGGTCAACAGACCATGTTGCTTTGCCAGGGATGGTCTGCACCTC
The DNA here is from genome assembly GCF_019279795.1 of Protopterus annectens. Taxonomy (NCBI): domain Eukaryota; kingdom Metazoa; phylum Chordata; order Ceratodontiformes; family Protopteridae; genus Protopterus; species Protopterus annectens. Next base: position 1,493,904,915 of record NC_056739.1, read on the forward strand.
TCCCCTCTAAGCTTTCAAATATTAGCTAAAACATTGTCTTCTCCAATAGTGCCTTTTTAGGCAATGCCTAGAAAAAAAGCAGAGTACTTCTGACATAGCAAATCAAAACCAAGAAAATCTAAAGGTATTACTGCTCAATGCTAGGAGCCTAAACAAAAGAAAACTCCACTCCCTAGAAGCTCCCTTTACCCTAGAGAATGCTGATGTCTGGGCAGTCACTGAGACATGGTTTAAAGCCGTGGAGAGACACCAACAGTACAAGGTTATAATGCCTTCCACACATTTAGACCAGCTACTTCACAGGCAGGGACTAAAGGTGGAGGTGTCTCTATTTACATAAAAAATAAATATACTTCAGGGCTGGTCAAACAGGACAATGCACTTGAGCTGCTCCATGTTCAAAACACCATTGGTAAAATCCAGTACCATATGTCCCCTCTATGATCAAGGAAACCCATGCCATGTATTTAAACTTATTAGAATCACTAACCATCTAACCCAATACCATATTCATGGGCAACTTTAATTACCCCACAATTAACTGGGAATCCTATATGGCATCAAATGTACATGCACAGAGATTCCTGGATTTTGTAAACACAAACTCACTAGACCAGACAATCAATACACCAGCCAGGGGCACACCCTTACTGGATCTGGTCCTCACTAGCATGGGAGACTGCTGCACACTCCCTACTGTAATGCCTTCCCTGGTAAGGTCAGACCAGAAAATGGTCTCCTTTGAAGTAAAAATAAAACCTTGAACACCAGCAAAAACTGGAATATTCAGGAACTATTTTAAGGCTATCCTCCTACTATTAACTGAGAACCTGGCAAAATGTCACACCACCATAAACCCTGAGAACACTTCTGCCTATGCAGAACTGTTCACAGAAATGCTGTACAAGCATGTTAATAGCTGCATAGAGGCAGCTGTACCCACCAGGAAGAAGTACAGAACTAACTCAAAAAACAAGTCACCCTGGTGGAATCACAAAATCAATCAGATTTATAACAGGAAGAAGAAAATCATGGCAAAAATTAGGAGGTGCAGGACCCAGCAGGGTAAAAGCACTCTCTTCAAACTAAACAAAAAACTCAGAGGATAAATAAAGTCTACCAAAGCCAAATTTGAGGTAGGTTTGGCCTCCCAGGCCAAGTACAACCACAAAGCATTATTTAGCTATGTCCACAACATCAGTACACAATTTTGTACAGAGCTCATTGTAAATGGAGCCACCTATACTGAGCCAGAAAATTTAGCAAACCTCCTGGATGATAAATTCAGCTCCGACTTTACCCCCCCGCTCAACCTTCCCTCAGGAAATATCATCAAATATAACTCCCCCCTCTTATCACTAGGGAACAGGTCCTTAATGCTCTCTCTAAGACAAAGAACACTGCATCAATGGGCCCAGATAACATCCCAGGATGCCTTTTAAATAGCATGAAACATGACCTAATAGCACCTCTGGAATTACTATTTAACTGTAGCCTGCAAACAGGCTTCATGCCTCATGACTGGGGAAAGGCAGCAGTCATCCCTCTGTACAAAGGTGGGGCATCTACAGACCTTGGAAACTACAAACCCATAAGTCTCACTAATCTTATATGTAAAGCCATGGAAATAATTATCATGGAGATCATCAATAGAGATATTGTAAACCTCCAGACACTGGACCCAATCCAGTTTAGTTTCATCAAGGGGAGATCATGCCTACTCAGCCTGGTAGACTTCTTTGAGAAGGTCACCAAAGCAGTGGATGAGGTCAAAATCATTCACAGTGCCTACCTTGACCTGGCCAAGGCATTTTATACAATACCCTACTTGGGCATTGTTGACAAACTCAAGAGGTTAGGTACAAACCCATATGTCACCCGGTCAATAGCCAACTGGCTCACAGATAGGACCCAGAAAGTTAGAATTGGGGAGTCCACCTCTACAAAGAGGCCAGTCACAAGTGGAGTCCCTCAGGGATCAGTCCTCGGACTGCTCCTTTTTGGCATTTACATCTCAGAAGTCAAGGCCAATGTCAGTTGTCTCTGGCTGACTAAATTTGCAGATGATTGCAAATTATGAGCTGTTATTGAATCTCACACTGACACAAATGTTCTCCAGGAGGGGCTGACACAGACAAACAATTGGTGTTAGAGCCATGGACTAAAATTAAATGCCAAGAAATGCATAATAGTATCATTTGGGGAGTCATCCATCCCTGGTAACTATCATATTGACAACACACCCCTTAGAATTGACTCAGTAGTCAAGGTCTTAGGGACACATATATAGTAATCTAGCCTTTGATCATCACGTGTCTACAGTGGTGTGGAAATCATTGTGTTGCTCAACTTATAAACAAAAGTATGGCATCTAAGTCCAAGAAAGTCATTGTTCCACTGTATCTGGCACTCATCAGACCTGTAATTGAGTACAGTGCCCCCTTGGGTATGTCCCTAACCAGGCATATCCAAGAACTGGAACGTCCACAGAGGTTCTTCACTAATAGAATACAGGACATAAGTAATATGTCCTGTGCAGACCACCTCAAGTCCCTATTCTGTCTCCTACAGACTTTTCAGGGAAGATCTATGCCTGGCATACAGCGCATTGTCAGACCCCACTCTAATGGGTCTCCTGCATATCCACAAAACAAACTACCTTGCCTGTGATACAAATAGGACCTGCTGGAGAGATATGTATATATCCCAGAGACTACCCTGTCTATGAAACAGGCTCCCCATCCATGTAAAGCAGTGTTCCTCCCTAATCCAATTCAAGTGCAACTTGGACAAATGGATGGGAAAATGGAAATTCATCCCTGGTTTGGCACCTATGTCTCTAATGCAAACAGGTAACCTGTAAATGGTTCATCTCCCAAGCCCATGCTTACACTAATCCAGAATATCAGAACTTGTCATAGATTTGGGATGCATGGCTAGGCTTAAAAAGGCCCCTGTGGTCGTTAGCCTAGTAAACACCTATGAACATATATAAGGTATGCAACCCCTCCCCCATCTCACACACACACACACACACACACACACACACACACACACACACACACACACACACACACACACACACACACACACACACACCTACAGTGTAGAGGGGGGTTACTTCCCTGTAAAGATTATTTTTTTAGTTCCTGCGAATATTTACTTGAGAAATCTGTTTGCATTTAGGAAGTTTCACTCATACATGATTGCTGTTGCCTGAGGTAGTCACACGAGTCAAAGATATGTCAGGGAGCCTTAAAACATACATACAATACTAAATTAGTCAAAACACTACCAGTAATAGATAATGCTGAATGTGTAATGTAAACTCCCCAATTCTAACTTTCTGCGTCCTGTCTGCGAGCCAGTTGGCTATTGACCGGGTGACACCTCTAGGTTAGTGGCAACTCATGAAGCATCGGACACCATCCAGGTGCAGCTAACCATAGGCAAAACTGCTATAGAACTGGTTGCATGTTACAGACCACCCTCCCAATCTCAAGAACCCCACTCAGCCTTCCTAAAGACATTGGAAGATATGAATGTCTCACCAAATACCATCATATTGGGAGACTTCAACTACCCTAACATAGACTGGGTGCACTATTCTAGCCCTAACACCCTAGCCCAAAGGTTCCTGGAATTCATAAACTCAAATGCAATGGAACAGCTAGTCAACTCTCCCACAAGGGGGGATAATATACTAGACCTGATCATCACAAACATGGGGACAAAATGCTCCACACCGGAAGTATTGCCCTCACTGGTGAGATCTAACCACAAACTAATCACCCTGGATATACATTTACCACCTCCACCCCCAGCACAAAAGACTACAATGAGAAACTTCTCAAAAGCCGACTTTACACTTCTCAAGACTGAGATGGTATCATTTAAGCCCTCAGGGCCAATGGAAACCACATCCCACAATGCTGAATCCTACACAAATGCTTTTTACGGACATCTCCAAGAATGCATGGATCATGCAATCCCAAATAAAACCAAGACCCTCTCCACCAAAGGAAAGCGTCCTGTCTGGTGGACCCCAGCCATAAACAAATTGTATAACAAAAGAAGGAAGCTACTGCAAGACAGAGCAAAATCCCATAAAGGGAAGGCATCTCTGATCAGCACTAGTAGAAAGCTACGTTCTCTCATAAAAATATCCAAGGCCAACTTTGAGAGAAAAATCGCCAAGGACACTAAAGATAACCACAAGGCATTCTTCAGTTATGTTAGAAACCTGGGCGGAAACACTCAGATATGCTCAGAGTTAGTACATAATGACAAAAAATTTACTGAACCCACAGATATTGCCAACATTCTGGCAGACAGGTTTAGTGCAAATTTCTCCCCTCCCTCACCTCCAAAAGAAGAAATACTCATCCCAGCTGAATGTAACCTCCCTGTCATCTCTGATGTCCAGGTGAGAACCGCCCTCAACAAAGCAAAAAACACAGCATCTATGGGACCTGATGGTATCCCCGGCTGCGTGACACGTGAACTCCAAGAGGAGCTAAACCCGCATATAAAAATGTTATTTAACCTTAGCCTTACTACAGAATATGTACCTGAACACTGGCGTACAGCAACAGTGGTACCACTCCACAAGGGAGGCTCCACTACAGACCCTGGGAACTACCGCCCCATAAGCTTGACCAGCCTGGTTTGCAAAGCTATGGAAAGAATTATTATGGAACTCATAAACAACGACATTGGGGACCTACAGACACTTGATCCCACCCAGTTCGGCTTTGTAAAAGGCAGATCCTGCCTTTTGAACCTGGTTGACTTTTTCGAAACAGTCACTAGAGCCATTGATGAGGGCAAGGCAGTCCATACAGCCTACCTGGACTTGGCTAAAGCCTTTGACACAATACCCCACTCGGGGATCATAGAAAAGCTAAACAGCTTAAAAGTAAATCCATATGTCACAAGATGGGTTGCAAACTGGCTAAAGAACAGAACCCATAAAGTCAAGATTGCGGGAGCCATGTCAGACTCAATGCCAGTCACAAGTGGTGTCCCACAGGGCTCTGTCCTGGGACCCCTCTTGTGTGGCATTTACTTCTCAGATGTGAAAGCAAACATGGGAGGGTTCTGGCTGACAAAGTTCGCAGATGACTGCAAACTAGGCGCCATAGTCGATACACCAGCTGACACATACATCCTACAGAAAGGCCTCACCGAAACGGACAACTGGTGCCGGAATCACGGCCTTAAACTGAATGCCAAGAAATGTATAGTCATCCCCTTTGGGAAAAACAAAATACTCACAAATTATCACATAGACAGTAACCCACTGAGTACCGAAAAAGTAATCAGAGACCTGGGGACCCAAGTTGATAGTGACCTCTCATTTAACACCCACGTTGCCAAAGTGGTTAGAAAGACTTTCTACCTTGCCCACCTTATCATGAAGGGGTTCACATCCAGATCAAAGGATGTCATCGTGCCCCTGTACTCCTCCCTTATCAGGCCCATGATTGAGTACAATGCCCCATTTGGTATGTATCTCACCCGGCACTTACAACAGCTGGAGAGACCCCAGAACTACCTCACCAAGAGGATCAAGGGTTTCCAACATATGTCATGTGCTGCCAGGCTAAAGAAACTCCAGCTCTATTCAGTAGCATACCGCCTGCTCAGAGGTGATCTGTGCCTGACATACAAGGCCATGACCAACCAGGAATTGATGGACATGCTCCACCTCAAAAAAATCAAAATCCATAAGAACCACGAGAGGCAAAGATTTAAACCTCAGTACAAACATGAATAGAACATGCTGGAGGGACAGATTCATAACTCAGAGGCTTCCCATACTCTGGAACAAAATCCCAGTCCATGTTAGGCAGAGCCCCTCACTGACTCTCTTCAAGAGAAATCTTGACGAGTGGATGGGAGATCGTAGGTTTACCCCGGGGGTCACCCCTGTATCGCTACTTAACAGATGCACAGTAAACTAATTTTAATAAGTAAGGGGGTCTTCAATGTGTCACTACTAGACAAAGGCACAGTATTCTAAATTTACTCTATACACCTTAGTACCACTACATGGGGTGGCGAAAGCCACATCTCTAGGGTTAGGCTTGCAAATGCCTCAGGGCAGATAGTCTAGTACTAAACTATGAAACTATGAAACTATGAAAAGGAATATAAAAAGAAATGAGCATTTTGGTTTTTACTCAAAACACCTTATTAATTGTCCATGTTCTGAGCAGAAGAAATTATTGCTATTTAATGCACAGAATATTTTCCTTCCTTATAAATCATGGTAAGCATAGAATTTGCTGCCTGTGGTTTTAAACTCAATGATTGAACGTCAATGTATTTTTGGTTCTAAATTAAGGTAGAACAACCACAGACTTAACAATCTTCCACCGTCTGTATATTTTTCGTGACATTTTAGATGCACCTGAGTAGAAATTCTTTTGCTATGGGAATTCTGCGTGAGTCCCACATTTATTTAGACTTAAAACAGGAAGGGAGTACTCAAAATATATCAATTTCATAAATATCAAACCACAAGACTGTTGCCCTGATATTATAGTTGAACTATGTTTTCCATCAAGTGTCACAATAATATATTCATCAACTGGCATATATCCTCTGTCATTAAAATTCTTTGTTGGCATTTATGCTGGATTTGTCTTATTGTCAGGCACTGTATTAGCAGTTACATGCATTTAAAATAAAATGGAATCAAGAGTCTTGTCACTGTACCGTGCTGTGACTGATGGGTGCCCTGTTTCCCAAAATAATTGTGACAGCCTTTTGACAGTCTGAGGTGGCAACTATGTCAAGTGTCATTACTGCTCTACTGAATTGAAATAATTACAATCTGCTCAACATTTGCACAGCAATTTGGAAAAATTGTCTTCCATCGTGTGATCCTGAGTTATGTGTTCATTTCCCTAACAGAAATGATAACTGAAGGCTAAGAATTCAGTGGCTTCTGAAATGAAACTTGCAAGGTTTACATGTCTTTACATTCTAAGGTATACTTGCAAGCTTGCATGCATAGCCAAGTCAGTAAAGTGATGTCTCTTTTGTTGTACAAGTCATGGATTATTCCATTTAATTTCTTTTTATATTAAGTATTCACTCTAGGGAAACTGCTTCTTCTAACAGCAAATAAAATCTTGTTGCATGTTTGTTTCCTTAAGCACTTTCTAGTTCATAAATTGGTATGCCATCAACTGTGTGTTAGGAATGAATGTAAATGTAGCAATTACCGCATTACTTATCTGAAAAGTCACTAATTTGGCATGAAAGCAATTATGGGTAAACAGGTGCATAGAGTGAGCGATGGGCTCATCCTGCATGAATGTGGAGGAACATTATTTGAAGTATTTTATGAGGCCAACATGTATTCAGAATAGACAGGTACACACAACAAACTTCAGACATACACTTTGCTGCCACTCATTTGTTCATATTCTCATCATCCTCGACATGATCATGTCTGACCTATTTTGAGCAACTCAACCCTGTTAGTGCGATTTCTGAAAGCCCAGTAATATATCATCAAGGAAAACAACTGCTAGGCTTGAAAAATCAACTTGTGTTTTCATGACAGGAAAAAAAAGTATTGTAAATAGATTTACTTTATAAAGGAGCTGCTTTCTGCATTCTGAAATGGCACGCTTTATAAAGGTATAGATCTCAGCATTCTGAAATGACTGTATAATATTTGGAAAATATATGTTTGTTTATTCCTTTTTCTAACTCTTGGGTCTGGTAAGCACTCTACGATAAGATATTTCATTATGAAAGCTATCCATGAACTCTAAAGAAGATAACTGAACTAATCAGGGGCTGTGCAAACTGTGCTGATAAAATTAAAATCTAGTTCTGCAGTTTACCACCGTGAAACTTTACAAAAGTGATTAACCAGTGAGATAAATGGATTTCAGTACAATTTTTGTCAGTTTAGCAGCTCAACATTTTAAAGCTATGCTACATTGCACTGGCAAATTACAATCAGAAAGAGTACACATTTTAAATACATTCAACACTTTGTTTCCACTCCTTTCCATCTTTGAGCTACTTTTCTTTACCTGTCCCATGCCTTCTTGACTGCCTCCATACATTTCCTCTTCATCACCTATTCTGATAGTCCATGCCATGGGTCTGTATTCCTTTACATAAAGCAGTGCTTTTGTTGATCCAAGGAGCACTTGATCCCTACAATGTCCTGCCTTTGAATCCCTCCATATTCTCTGTCCTTCTTCTTCTTCATCTTCAAGATAAGCCTTTCAGATCTCTCTTACAGGAGTTTGTGTACCAATATCATGCCCTCTTTTCTATTCTTTTCTGGTCACAAATTAGAAAAGTTTAGCTCTTCTAGTCTTTGGTCATATCTTTCCCCAATGTCTCATGCACCTTTCTGGTGGGGTTTCCTGTTGATTCCTTCACCAGCATGATCTCTCTGTTTTTTATATGACCTCCAGAACTGCACAAAATATTCAAGGTACAGTCTGCCCAGGGACTGGTATAGCAGGAGCATTGCTGCTATGCCTTTGGAGTCTGTCCCCTTAACATGCATGCCAGCATTCCATTTGACACATCTGCCCTCCCACTCTGCAACCGATAGCCGACTGTAGTTGTGATCACCAGCCCCAGCTCCCTTAACTGTTCTGTCACCATCAGGTCATATCCCCTCACCTGATACTTCAGTGCTCTATCACCATTAGCTCATATCCCCTTACATGATACTTATCTGTTCTGTCACCATCAGGTCAGATCCCCTCACCTGATACCTCAGTGCTCTGTCACCATCAGTTCATATCCCCTTACATGATACTTATCTGTTCTGTCACCATCAGGTCAGATCCCCTCACCTGATACGTCAATGCTCTGTCCCCATCAGTTCATATCCCCTTACATGATACTTCACTGTTCTTTCATCATCAGGTCAGATCCCCTTACCTGATACTTCAATGTTCTGTCACCATCAGTTAATAGCCCCTTATCTGATACTTCACGGTTCTGTCACCATCAGGTCAGATCCCATTATCTGATACTTCACTGTTCTGTCACCATCAGGTCAGATCCCCTCACCTAATACTTCAGTGTTCTGTCACCATCAGCTCATATCCCCTTACATGATACTTAACTGTTCTGTCACCATTAGGTCAGATCCCCTCACCTGATACGCCAATGCTCTGTCACCATCAGTTCATATCCCCTTACATGATACTTCACTGTTTTGTCACCATCAGGTCCGATTCCCTCACCTGATACTTCAATGCTCTGTCACCATCAGTTCATATCCCCTTACATGATACTTTACTGATCTGTCACCATCAGGTCAGATACCCTTACCTGATACTTCAGTGTTCTGTCACCATCAATTCATATCTCCTTACATGATACTTAACTGTTCTGTCACCATCAATTCATATCCCCTTACATGATATTTAACTGTTCTTTCACCATCAGTTCATATCCCCTCACCTGATACTTCAGTGCTCTGTCACCATCAGTTCATATCCCCTTACCTGATACTTCACTGTTCTGTCACCATCAGGTCAGATCCCCTCACTTGATACTTCACTGTTCTGTCGCCTTCAGTTTATATCCCCTCATTTGATACTTTGCACCAGGATTGCTGTGGCTCATGAGTAGTGCTTTGCATTTATCTGCATGGCACCTTGACTGCCACATTTCAGCCCACTTTGTCAGCCTTTCCATATCATTTCTAAGATTCCTTTTCTTCCATTATTCACCTCTCCCTCAAACTTTTTATCAGGCTAGATTATATTGTACAGTGCTAGAAAGCATACATAAATCACAGACATAACCAGGTATTATGTTGGACATTATACATAAGCTAGAATAATATATGATACAAGACAACTATGCTCTTGCCGTAAGAACCACACATCACACTCTGTGCTATGCTCTGCTGTGCCTCATCATAATATTCTGAACTGTGTACAGTTACTAAGGCTTCCAGAATTTGTCAGAGATTTGGGATGCATAGCTAGGTTTGAAACGGCCCGAGGGGTTGTTAGTCTAGTACACATGAACCTATGAACCAACAGTAAAACATAATACAGAAACATGCAGTAAACAGTGACATAACCAGACAATTTGTGGTGCACTCTGTATGTGGTAGGGCAACTAGAGCTGCAAGAGAACATGACCTTGATGTTACAGCCATGTAAGACTATAAATACATGGAAATTATTTAGACATTCCTTATTTCACTCAATAAACAGAGAACAAAAAGTGAGTAACCTGATGTAGGCAATATGTCCCTTTTCATATCTACCACACCATATAGCATGTAAAACTACAATCAGGTGCTGCTGTTACAGTCACATAAACAATCATCAGGAACAAAAGTGTATTCTAGAGTCATTCTCTTTGGTACTTGTTTCATATATGTACTAGTCACTAGTCAGTTTGAAGATGCAAAGTCATGAAGCCTGCTTACACTCCTGAGCTGTTGCCTGATTAGCTATAAACATATTTAATGAATCAAGAATTCACATTAGATTCCAGATTCCAAAACAGTTTACACTTGGGTAAGACACTGCTGAATTTGCAATCTCTCCCTCATAGTGATGTTTCAGGTAACACTTCTTGTCATATATTGTGAAAGTATGCATTCATTCGTAGTCCTGATAGTCCTGTCAGCTGTCAGGATCCTTGTATTGCTACTGCACAGCATGCTGTCCTTGGCATTCCTCTTCTAAGGCAGAAGAATATATTGGTTATTATACCATGACCCCCCCAAAACGTGCACGCTGATTGGCCAGCGTGCCCGTTGTAAATCGAGATATACTAATGGAAAAAGGTCCGGTTGCCCGGACTTTTTTCCATTAGTATAACTCGTTTTTTTAAAACACTGTCTCGCTATGTTAAAAGGGTTTAACATAGCGAGACAGCTTTAAAATAAGCAACGGAGATCTCCGTTGCTTATTTTAAAGCTGTCTCGCTATGTTAAAACCATTTAACATAGCGAGACAATGTTTTAACAACGGAGAAAGCAAGATCTCCGTTGCTTTTTAGTGTCTCACTATGTTAAATGAGTTTAACATAGCGAGACAGTTTTAAAATAAGCAACGGAGATGTCCGTTGCTTATTTTAAAACTGTCTCGCTATGTTAAACTCATTTAACATAGCGAGACTAAAAAAGCAACGGAGATCTTGCTTTCTCCGTTGCTTTTGCTCAACTCTGATGTACTGCGCAGGCGCGCAGTACATCAGAACTGCCGCGGATGCCAGACATCTGCGGAAGGGCAGTAAACAGGCATTATACTATGCCATTATTTAAGAAAAGTAACAGTTTCTTTTCTTAAATAATGTCATATATAATAGCAATAACCACTTCTGGGTGTGGGTAATGCTAAATTTACCCACGGTTGGCTTTGTTTGGTCCTCGGCTTCCTCGGGACCAAACCACGCCAACCGTGGGTAAATTTAGCATTACCCACACCCAGGCGTGGGTTATTGCTATAATAACAACCATACTGTTTCACCTTCATCCCGTATTGTCCCTCTCCATGCAAAGGTGCTTCTGCTTTGTTTTAATCAAACTGACAGTGGAAAAAAAATCACATGATCTGTTTGGGCTAGAAGTAGCAAATGTGCGATCCTTAAAGCTAGCTACAGGCAAAAATAGAAATGCTGTTTATTTTTGCTTAATATCTGTTATGGAGCCTAATTTCACCTGCAAAATTTCCTGCACATTGTACAATGATATCTATGAAATATAAAGCATAGAAAATTATGACTTGGTCTCCAGTCATAATAAACAAGTTGTTATGTGGTCAAAATATGGATGTCAAGAAATTCTCCTGAAGAGCAGCATAGGAGAATCTTGACATCCTTGTCAAGAGCATATAACATAGAGGATTATGAGTGGGTTGCCAGTACTAACTGATTTATTATGTGTTTGAGACATGGATGCCAAGAAATTCATCTTGAAAACAAAGCTTGAAAGGTGAATCGTGGCATCCATGTCAAGAACACATAATATTAGGTTAGGATTGGCAACCTGATCATAATTTGTTGTAGTGCATGGGGCTTTATCTGTTTCATGTACTACTAATTACAGTAAAAATGAAAAAAAGAAAAATACTTAAGTGTTTTCCCCGCATTAAAAGTTGTAAAGCACTTTGCAAGCACTGTCAAAAAGGCAGTGTAATACAGTCCCTTACATTTACACTCCCCTTCCATTCTTCTCAACTGTCCAGATTATTGCAGAATGCCCTCCAGAGTTTTGCCTCATATATTTGGCCTGTTCCTCATTAAGTCTGTTGTTTTTGGACCAATTAATGAGGACTGAAGGCACTAAATAATGACATATGTTTAGGTTTCAGACATCATATCCTTCAGAAAATCACACATTCTGTTATTCTAGTAGATTTCTAAGTTTATAACAGGAAGTCAGGACATGTTACTGGTGGACAGCAGGCAGAAAAAAAATATTTATAGCACCACTATCATTTGCTGGTTTGCAGCATCGGCAGAGTTTACTCCCTAGCCCAAGATCTGACCTTAACAACTTAAGCAGGAGATGCTTAACATTTTTTAAGGTTGGGTCTCATGCCACTCTACTGCTTAACTGATTGGTCTTTTTTTGAATATCAGAGTGTAATCACCACTCTCCATACACTACAACTGTGCCATGATCTGAAAGACCCAAACATAATTCTTTGTCATACAGGGAACTTTAGTTACTCTGATGTACTACTAGTTACAGAAAAAAGTATAAAAGTGGAATTTGTTCATAGGTGTTTGCTAGTCTAATGACCACAAGGGCCTTTTTAAGCCTAGCCATGCATCCCAAATCTCTGACAAGTTCTGATTCTTGATAAGTGCAAGCATGTGCCTGGGAGATGAACCATTTACAAGTTATCTCTGTCCATTAGAGACAGGTTCCAAACCAGGGATGAATTTACGGTTTCCCATCCAAATGTCCAAGTTGCATTTGAATTGGGTTAGGGAGGAACTCTGCTTCACATGGATAGGGAGCCTGTTCCATAGACAGGGTAGTCTCTGGGATACATACCTATCTCTTCAGGAGGTCCTGTTTATATCACAGGCAAGTTTAAGTCTTTAGAATGGGTAATTCTGGTGCGGTTTGTTTTGTGGATATGCAAGAGGTCCATCAGAGTGGGGTCTGACAATGCCCTGTATGCCAGGCATAGATCTCCCGTCAAAAGCCTGTAGGAGACAGAATACAGGGATAGGGCCTTGAGGCAGTCTGCATAGGACATATTACTTATCCCCTGTATTCTTTTAGTGAGGAACCTCTTGAGGATGTTCCAATTGTTGGATATGCCTGGTTAGGTACATACCAAAGGGGACATTGTACTCAATTATAGGTCTGATGAATGCCGAATACAGTGGAACAATGACTTCCTTGGACTTAGATCCATACCTTTGTTTATACGTTGCGCAACATAAAAGGATTTCCTCACCACTGTAGACACATGATGATCAAAGGCTAGATTATTATCTATGTGTGTTCCTAAGTCCCTGACTACTGGGTCAACTTTAAGGGGTGTGTTGTCAGTATGATAGTTACCAGGGATGGATGACTTCCCAACGATACTATTATGCATTTCTTGGCATTTAGTTTTAGTCCATGGCTCTGACACCAGTTGTTTGTTTGTGTCAGCCCCTCCTGGAGAACATTTGTGTCAGTCTGAGATTCAATGATAGCTCCTAATTTGCAATCATCTGCAAATTTAGTCAGCCAGAGACCATTGACACTGGCCTTGACTTCTGAGAAGTAAATGCCAAAAAGGAGCAGTCCAAGGACTGATCCCTGAGGGACTCCACTTGTGACCGGCCTCTTTGTAGAGTATTGGAGTTATAGCTCTGAAGGCCATAAACACTGCTATGTGCACCTCTGATGAATGAATGAAGAGGTTTAAAACCTTAGATACTTCACTCTGGTACACTTTTTGAAAGTAACAGAAAAGAGCTCTTGAAGCTGTTCTCTTCTCATTACTGTTCTGTGGTGGCCAACTATGGCAGCTGTTATGCTCTAGTACAAGACTGGAGCTTAGTGCTGAGAGATGATTAATAACACTATGTTTCTTATGTTAGAAAAGTGTTTTATAGAGTTGAATTTTTCCCAAATTCAGAGTGTAATCTCGGTGGTCCATGGACTGCATGATTTTTTTTCAGCATGGTATTCTGTGCTGTAATGAACTGACATCCTGTATGGGACTGGCTCTATGTCCTATGTCTAGTGCTTGCCATGATGAGCTCTGGTTACCTATAGCCTAGAATGGGATAATGTGGGTATCAATGCATAAATGAATGAATGTTAATTCTGCAGGTAACATGTCATTCTATAAGTAGACATTGATGGTTTTAAAAATGATTATGTCTTATAGTATTTCAATAGGTTACTAAGAAAAAGAATGAAAGGAAGAGTTGCAAAAATGATGTACTTCTGTTAAACATTGGCAGTTTTGTATAATGAGCTGAACATTGAGTTCATTAATATGTTGGTGGTAGTCTCATTGCTACAGGGATTCTAGTAGTGTGTGTGTGTGTGTGTGTGTGTGTGTGTGTGTGTGTGTGTGTGTGTGTGTGTGTGTGTGTGTGTGTGTGTGTGTGTGTGTGTGTGTGTGTGTGTGTGTGTGTGTATGTATGTATGTGTGAGTGTGTGCGCGCTAATGTATACATTGGATATAAAAAGTTTACATACCCATGTTAAAATGCCAGGTTTTTGTGATATAAAAACATGAGACCACAATAAATCATTTAAAAACTTTCCCCATCTTTAATGTGACATATAGCCTGTACAATTCAATTGAAAAGCAAACAAATCTGTTATGGGGAAAAATATAAAAAATAAAAAACGTACAATAACTTGGTTGCCCAAGTGTGCACACCCTTAAAGTAATACTTTGTTGAAGCACCCTTTGATGTAATTACAGCATTCAGTCTTCTTGAGTACACACCTGCCATCAATTAAAGAGACTCTGGTCAACGCCAAATAAAGTTCAGCTGTCCTAGTAGGATTTTCCTGACATTTACTCAGTTGCCTGCTACAGCAAAAGCCATGGTTCACAGAGAGCTTACAAAGCATCAAAGGGATCTCATTGTTGATAGGTATCAGTCAGGAGAAGGGTCAAAAACTGGAGAAAATATGGGATAACAGTGACATTGCAAAGAACTGTATATCCCTCCAAAATTGATGAAAAGACAAGATGAAAACTGGTCAGGGAGGCTGCCAAGAGACCTACAGCAACACTGAAGGAGCTGCAGGAATTTCTGGCAAGTACTGGTTGTGTACTACATGTTACAACAATCTCCCGTATTCTCCATATGTCTGGGCTATGGGGTAGGGTTGCAAGGCGTTAGTCTTTTCTTACACAGAAAAACATCTAGGCCCAGCTAAAATTTGCAAAACAATACATCAAGTTTCCCAAAAGCATGTGGGAAAATGTGTTATGGTCTGATGAGACCAAGATTGAACTTTTTGGCCACAATTCCAAAAGGTACGTTTGGCACAGAAACAACACTTTGCATCACCAATAGAACACCATCCCCACGGTGAAGCATTGTGGTGGCAGTATGCTTTGGGGTTGCTTTTCTTCATCTGGAATTGAGGCTTTAGTCAACGTGGAGGGAATTATGAACAGTTCCAAATACCAGTCACTTTTGGCTCAAAACCTTCAGGCGTCTGCTAGAAAGCTGAAGATGAAGAGGAATTTTACCTTTCAACACGACAATGATCTCAAGCATACATCCAAATTAACAAAAGAATGGCTTCACCAGAAGAAAATTAAAGTTTTGGAATTGCCCAGTCAGAGCCCAGACCTAAAATCCAATAGAAAATCTGTGGGGTGACCTGAAGAGGGCTGTCCACAACAGATGCCCTCACAATCTGACACATTTGGAATGCTTTTACAAGGAAGAGTGGGCAAATATGGCCAAGTCAAGATGTGTCATGCTGATAGACTCCTACCCAAGAAGACTGAATGTCATAATTAAATCAAAAGGTGCTTCAACAAAGTATTAGTTTAAGGGTGTGTACACTTATATAACCAGCTTATTGTACGTTTTTTATATTTTTCCCCTAACAGATTTGTTTGTTTTTCAATTGAATTGTACAGGCTATAGGTCACATTAAAGGTGGGAAAAGTTTTGAAATTATTTATTGTGGTCTCATTTTTTTATATCCCAAAAAACCTGGCATTTTAACAGGGGTGTGTAAACTTTTTATATCCACTGTGTGTGTGAGAATTCTTAGGTTTATAGATAAGTACTAGGCTAGCTGCCCTTGCGGGCCATTTTAAGTCTAGCCAGTTTCCTGTTTTGTGTTCAAATTAACCTATCCCATTTGGTTATAGATTGGCCTTACCCATCCCTTGGTCGATAATTATATATTACTGCTAATGAGAATAACTGGGATCATACTATAGATAATTTGAGGGGACCCATGCATGCAATAAAGCATTTATGAGCTGCCTAGGTCCATTAGTAGTACAGGGGGACAGTTCTGGAGTGAATTTTCTGTTTACCATCTATAGATCCAAGTTACACTTGAATATGGACAGGAATAAACATTGTTTTATTTTGATGTGGAGTCTGTTCCAGAACAGCGGTATCCTCTGCAAGATACACCTGTCCCTCCAAACCATTCTATTGATGTTACTAAAGAGGTTTAGATTCCTACACTGAGTAATTCTGATGTACTAGTTGTTTTAGACTTGAGGTATATTTAGCAGGGAACTAAGTTAGTTAAAATGTTGTTTAGCTTTCATAGTTGTGGAGAATACAAGTTAATGTCAAATTTTAGGGTCTTAGGCTTGTAAAGTTAAGTACTGTTATCACCATCATCATTTGTAAGCTTAGACCATAATGCTAAACGTATATATAACTGATATAATTTACTGCACTTTTTAATGTCTTAATACTGTTTTTTCATTATTTTATTACTGTTGCTGCATTGTATTACTCTGTATTTCTAGCTCTACCTTAGTCCATGCCACTGCTCAACTTAAATGCTGAAGTCCCTTTCAAGATTGCACACGGGTGAGCGTACTTCATTTCATTTTACTTTATTTTGCCCTGTGAAATGTGATTTAATGGTTAACAGCCTGATACAAAGCTTTCACAATTTTCAAACACTACTTCCCTGTAACTGCGAGCGACTTGTACAATATTGTTTAACTGGCACTTCTGCATTGATTTGGTCTAATACCATTCATATACCCAATTATACTGAGTGAAATTAATACAAACTGTAGTTTGACCAGTGCAATAAGGCTTTCAGGAGTAGGCACAGAGTTGCCAAACAGATATGAGTACTCTCAAAGGTTAAACTATTCTCTTAAGGACTAGCTACAATGAAAAGTTTAAATATATTTAATAATAATTAATAAAAGAACATGAAAATACTAAATATCTATTTACAATAAACACCAGAGTTTCCCCCACAGAAAATATGAAAATAACACACATGAAAAGATTCACAAAGATACAGAAAAACAGTACTTAACTAATCTTATTATATTTTCCTGACTGATCTAAAGAATTACTATTCCCTGGTCACTTACTAGACCAAGACAAGATGAAGTAAGTGAGTGATCCTTCTATGTCAGGTTCCAAAAACAGACTGCCATGAGACTTCAGTCTCACCTAGTATTAAAATATAATTTTATCTTAGATTACAGAATAACACCACATATGTTTAGTCATCTGACTTTTGGTTTCCATGCAGCCCCTCTTGGCTAGAAGGTGTCAGGATTTAGTGCATAGGTGTCAATAATACACACACACAGAGCCTTGCTAAGATCTGCTGTAGCGCCTGGAAGTCATAAAACTATAAAACACTTCCATTCTTCTTAAAGAAGCTAATAAACCATACTTCTTACAGACATTGCGTCTCTGGCTTCATTCAAAACTGTGAGATAACATATTTATGGCCTAGGCCCAGTAATTTAATTTATTACTATTTTAGAGTTTCAGATTAACCTCTTCTCTTTCAGTACCCTCTTTTAAAACATATGAATTTAAGCAGTTACAGTAATGCATGTACATTTCTTTTTCTGCCCAGCAGGGCACACTATTGATAGATTTTTAACACAAGCAACTTTACAAATGCATTTTCAACACAAGCATCTGTACAAATCAGTTTGATATTCAAATGACATATAATTCTTCCAGCTAGCTGTTCTGGTATATGTTACACATCCACTGCCCTACTTCCACTGTCATAGCTGGCAATATCTCACATCGTCACACACCTTACCTAAAACTATTAGTGCCTTAGATCACCTCAGAAATGTTAAGCTCTCACTAAAAAACTGCCTCCTTAACTGTCGCATCTGCCCTTGCTTCTTGACAAATAGTTAATCTTCCCCTTCTCCCCTTCAACCCTCTCTCTCTTCTACTTATTTCCAATATAACTTATCTCCACCTCCTACCTCACATTTCCCCATTTCACCCTCTCCACCTCACCTCCCCATTATCATACTTACTCCTCACTATATCTTTTACCTGAAAAAAAAAAAAAAAATTAAGCTTATTTCCTGCCTTTCTTGTTAAGTGGTACAGACTATTTGTAGGCTTCTGAGCCCCCAAGCCCTTCTGTGTTTGAGGGAAGCCTTCTAGCTTGTTTTTTTTTTCTTGTAACTAGCCAGTTTTCTAGTTTCAGCACTCAAATCTGTTTCTTTGATCTCAGCACTTGTTCAGAAAAAAAAAAAAAAAAAAAAATTTCATCTGCTTTTACTGTACTTGTGTTTTTACCTACTTCTTTTTACTTTTGCATCATCTTAAAATACTCAATTGTATTTATTACTGCTTGGTGTAACTCATTCTAAGCCTTTTGGTTTAAACACTTGGGCTTCGGACCAGTTAGTTGTTTTGCACTGAGAGGTTTGTGGTCTGCACTGTTGTGGCAGAACAAGTAGCTTACATCCTTCTAGGTTGAGAACTGCTGATTGAGGGCTCAGTGTCTGTTATTCTAAAAGTGTATTAATTCTGGTTTAAGCACTTGGGCTTTCAAGCCAGTTATTTTACATTAAGAGGGTTCGTGGTCTGCACTCTTGTGGGAGGAGAGGCTGGACTCTGCCCTTCTGAGCTGGGAATTTCTGGTTAAAGGCTTATAGTGCATGCATATCTGAACTGTTTCTTACTGAAGTTGGTGCGCCTTGTTTGCTGTGGCATAGACTGGATTCGGGCCTGCTGGATCTAGCTTTGTTTGTGTAACTTGAGCACTAATCCAGACATTCTCTAAAGTATTCAATGGTATTTATTACTGCTTGGTTGTAACTTGATTAAAGTGTAGCTATCATTCAAGTCTTTTGGATTAAGCACTTGGGCTTCAGACCAGTTGTTTTACATTAGGAAGGTTTGTGGCAAGCACTGTGGTGGCAGGACAGGTAGCTTTCATCCTTCTAAGTTGGGAACTGCTGATTGAGAGCCCAGTGTCCAAGTGTATTAGTTCTGGTTTAGGCACTTGGGCTTCAGGCCAGTTATTTTACATTAAGAAGGTTCGTGGACTGCACTCTTGTGGGAGAAGAGGCTGGACTCTGCCCTTCTGAGCTGGGAATTTTCTGGTTAAAGGTTTATAGTGCCTGAATATTTGAACTGTATCTTACTGAAATTGGTTCACCTTGTTTGCTCTAGCATAGACTAGATCCAGGCCTTCTGAATCTAGCTTTGTTTATATACTTGTTGTTTGTTTGCTTGTTATTTCCCTGGAAGCTAATTCACCTAATACGCAACTTCTCAGCGCTTCTGTGGATCACTAGTGATATCTGCATTGCTTACTGTACTTATTTCCTTGTTTCACTTGAAAGAAAGTTACTGTTTGTCGTTTTGCATTTAGTTACTTGTATCACATTGCACTCAAGTTACCTGGCACTTGCTCACTAAAGCAATTATATAAGTCAGCACTAAAAATTAAAAGCACTACACCCTCACTCCCCACTGGCCCTTGTTTTCAATTAAGGATTTCCCAATATTATTCTAGCATGTCCAAAGGTCAGTTGTCAATCTCCTCTCCGGTCCAGCTGGTGAATCTGGGAATCTTGAGGCAATGTTATAACTGCCTCATGTACACAGACAACCCTCTCCTCCTCCCACATAACACAAATACTTGCGAGAGATGCAGCTATTTAGCCAAACTGGAGGCTGAGCTCTCTCAACTCAGGACTGGCAAGACCAGACAGGAGGAGAAGGCAACTACACACACCACAAAACCAGCCTCACATAATGCTACCACTCCACTGAATCAAACACATAAACACACAAAGACATACTCGGAGGCTCTGAGTAAAATTTACCTAAACAGCAGAGGCCTCCAAAGCAGACACCCAAACAACTGCTACCTCAAGACACCCCACAAGCAACACATAAACCACAAAAGCAGTGTGCAAAGCAGTCACAGCCCTTAAGGCCAAATACAACACCAAACATACTTGTCATAGGTGACTCCATAGTCAGACACACTGGCGTCCCACTCACCAGGCTGAACAAGGAGAGGGTCACAGTAAGCTGCCTATCGGGCGCTAGAATCCGCCACATAACACAAGCACTCGGGTCACTCCACAGCAAGTACAAATATGACACAGTCATTGTCCATGCTGGTGTGAGCGACCTGAGACGTACCTCCCTGGACTGCATGAAAAGAGACATAGAGGAGCTCTCTGATTATGTAGCCCAGGCAGGTATGACCCTAACCCTGAGCAGTATCCTTCCTTCACCAAGAATGATGCCACAATATAGAGACAAGATGATCAGCTTTAACAATTGGCTTAATGTCTGGTGTCATTCAAAGGGGATCCAGTGTCTGTCTGCCTGGGATGACATGCTTGACAAGCCACGCTGCTTCGCAAGGGCGGCTTGCACCTGTCACCCTGGGATTCCGGATATTGGCTAAGGCTCTTGCCACCCCATAGTGTCTTTTTAGGCAAGGCTCAAATTCTAAACCTACCACCCTAGAAAACAAAAATGGGAAGAAATTGAGGGTAATGCTGCTCAATGCCAGAAGTCTAAATCTCAAAATGCATGCACTCGAGGCCCTTCTCAGTATGGAGAACATCGATGTCTGTGCTGTAACTGAAACCTGGTTCAAGGCTCCTGAGAGCACCCCGGCACTATTAAGTTTTACCTCATATCATGCGTTCCGGCCCCAAAACCCGGACCACTCCACAAAAGGAGGGGGTGTATCCATATTCATAAAGGATACTCACACCTCCAGGTTGGTGGCAACGCATGAAGCTTCGGAAACCATCCAGGTGCAACTAACAATAGGCAAAACTGCTCTACAAATTGTAGCATGCTACAGGCCACCCTCTCAAACTCAGGAACCCCACACAGCCTTCCTGAAGACACTGGAGGGTATAAATGTATCTCCAAACACCATCATATTGGGTGACTTCAACTACCCGAATATAGACTGGGAACATTACTCAAGCCCTAACTTTCTAGCCCAACGGTTCCTGGAGTTCATAAATTCAAATGCCATGGAACAGCTAGTCACTGTTCCCATGAGAGGAGAAAATATACTTGATCTCATTGTCACAAACATGGGGACAAAATGCTCCACACCGGAAGTATATCCCTCATTGGTGAGATCTGATCATAAACTAATCTCACTGGAAATCCACATCCGCCCCACCCCAAACAAAAAGACCATAGTGAAGAACTTCTCTAAAGCAAACTTCACACTACTCAAGACTGGTGTGGTATCCTTCAAGGCCCCTGAGTCAGAGGAAACCACAACCCAAGCTCGGAAGCCCTTACAAATGCCTTCTATGAACACCTCCGGGACTGGATGGATCACGCAATCCCAAATAAAACCAAGACTCTTTCCACAAAGGGCAAACCTCCAGTGTGGTGGACCCCAGCCATTAACAAACTTTACAATAAGAGGAGAAAGCTATTACATGATAGAACAAAATCCATAAAAGGAAGTCACCCTGATCATTATTAGTAAAAAATACGAGCACTCATAAAATCAACTAAGGCCAATTTTGAGACAAAAATTGCCATGGATTCAAAGGACAATCATAAGGCCTTTTTCAGCTATGTTAGGAACCTGGGTGGAAACTCACAGATATGCTCAGAATTAGTCCAAAATGATACAAAAATCACTGAACCCACAGACATTGCCAACATACTGGCAGACAGGTTCAGTGCAAACTTCACCCCTCTCCCCTAAAGGAGAGATAACTATCCCAGCCAGTGTAGCCTCCCGGACATCTCAAATGTGCAGGTGAAAGCTGCTCTCTCTAAAGCTAAAAACACAGCATCAATGGGACGGGATGGTGTCCCCGGCTGTGTGCTACACGAGCTAAATGAGGAATTAAACCCGCACATAAGGCAGCTGTTTAATCTCAGCCTTACCACAGGATACGTGCCCAAGGAGTGGCGGACGGCAACTGTGGTCCCACTCCACAAAGGTGGCGCCTCTACGGACCCTGGTAATTACCGCCCCATAAGCTTAACAAGTCTAGTCTGCAAAGCTATGGAGAGGATCATAATGGAGCTCATAAACAAAGATATAGGGGACTTGCAGACATTGGACCCGACCCAGTTTGGCTTTGTCAAGGGAAGATCATGCCTTTTGAACTTGGTCGACTTCTTGAAATAGTCACCAAGGCCATTGATGAGGAAAGGCAGTCCATACAGCCTACCTTGACCTTGCAAGGCTTTCGACACAATACCCCACTCGGGTATTGTAGAAAAACTTACCAGCTTAAATGTAAACCCATATGTCACAAGATGGGTTGCAAACTGGCTTAAGGACAGGACCCACAGGGTTAGAGTTGCTGGCGCTGTGTCAGACTCCAAGCCGGTCACAAGTGGTGTCCCACAGGGCTCGGTCCTTGGCCCCCTATTGTTTGGCATCTACTTCTCAGAAGTACAGGCCAACATGGGAGGACTTTGGCTGACAAAGTTTGCAGATGACTGCAAACTGGGCGCCATAGTGGAAAGTGCATCGGACACTGATGTCCTTCAGAAGGGACTCACGGAAACAGATAGCTGGTGCCAGAGCCATGGCCTGAAGTTAAACGCCAAAAAATGTATAGTCATACCCTTCGGGAAAAACAAGGTAACCCCAAGCTACCATATAGGTGGCAATCCACTAAGCACAGAAGAGGTTATCAGGGACCTGGGGACCCAGGTTGACAGTGGCCTTTCTTTTGACACTCACATTGCTAAAGTGGTTAGAAAGACCTTCTACATTGCCCACCTGATCATGAAGGGATTCACATCCAGATCTAGTGAGGTCATTGTTCCCCTGTACTCTTCACTTATCAGACCAATGATCGAGTACAATGCCCCATTCGGGATGTATCTCACCCGACATCTGCAGCAATTGGAGAGACCCCAAAAGTTCCTCACCAAAAGGATAAAGGGACTCCAAAATCTGTCATATGCTGCCAGATTGAAGAAACTCCAGCTCTATTCAGTCGCATACCGTCTGCTCAGAGGTGACATGTGCCTGACATACAAGGCCATGTCCAACCCGGAATTAATGGACATGCTCCACCTCAAAAAATCCAAATCCACCAAAACCACTAGAGCAAGCGACTTAAACCTTAGCACGGATATAAATAGGACGTGCTGGAGGGATAGATTTATCACTCAGAGACTCCCTATGCTGTGGAATAAAATCCCGGTCCATGTGAGGCAGAGCACCTCGCTGACTCTGTTAAAGAGAAATCTAGACCTGTGGATGGGAGATCGTAGGTTTACCCCGGGAATCATCTCTGGGTCACTGCTGGACAGAGGCACAACAAACTAATGGGCACAGTATTTTTTCATATAAGGGGTGGCGTAAGCCACAATAATTTGGGCTAGGCTTATAAATGCCTTAGGGCAGATAGCCTAGTATAAACCTATGAACCTATGATGTCCTTCACCCCCATTCTACCTTTATTCTTGCACTTCCTTTTCCTCTCTAACTACACATACATTATTATATCTCTTTTCTTCTCATCTTATACTTCTCCTATCACCTCTATATTCCCCATGCCAACTACTATTGTTAAAATGCAGAATATTATTACTTCCTAAAAATCTGCCCATATCTCTATATATGTAAAACCCAAGTCTATATTCATTTTTCCAAACTTCTTCCCTCTTTCTACTTTATTACTTTATTAATGATTTCTACTTCATACTTTCCATGTACTACTTTTCCTATCCTCTAACATCCTCAAGCATACTTAACTGCCATATGTTTTATTCTTCTACACTGCAACTCTTCAATACTGTACCAATACTATATAATAATAACAACAACTACTCCTGACAACCATGCTGCTACAATGGTCTACTGTTTTACAACCACAACTTCAATTTGTATGTATGCATGCCTCTATTAACTTTACCAACCTAATCTATTTTAAGTATTTTTAATTGTTAAAGTTTAAACCATTTCTCTTTACTGGAGCTTTCTCCCCGGATCTCCATTGAAAATAGTTTCCTGATCCAGTCGAGCTGTCTCGGTCAACAAATGTCAATAAATATATAAATAAATAAACATTCAGGGTCTACAACCTTGCTATATCAGGCACGCTTTCAGTATTTTCTAAGAGTATCCCTGCACTGTATAGAAAGCAGTATTTTGATAGCTGGTAAGATAAGCATAACAAATGCAATACAACCATTGTGAAGTGGTATCTAGTTTTATAGTTGGTAGTACCAGGATGGCATTCTAGAAAACTACATACAATTGCCAGTACAGCACATACTTTTTAATCATCCAGTCTTGTTTAAAGGTCTCTCACAGTGGTTGCCAGTACTGCACTTACTGTATCTGTCAAAATATCTGCAGTAGTACTATTTTGTATAAAGTTAATGTAAATAGACTGCTTCTAGATGCATTGGGTACACTACTTGACAATACACAAGTGTAAAACAATTTATATTAAAAAGATGTAAGCCTGCAGCTAATAGCACAGTGATAAGAGAATATTCTAGAAACTTGGGTTTAAAATCTTAGTGAAGCACATAATTTATTTTTTTGTCATTTTTGTGACATTAAATTCTTTTAAAGTGGTGAGCAATACACTTGTAATATCCAGACCAATATCTAGCAGAAATAGTATTTATTTGCATTTAATGAGAGTGTGACCATTGTTGGCAGCAGCAATGCATGCAATAATTGAAAACTTATGTGTATGCCATAATGTTCTGGAAGCCTGAGATCAGTTCCCAGTGATGACAATAATTTCCTTTGTGTTTGAGTGACTTCCTGAGGGTCAAACATATAAGTCATCACATGGTATGGGTTATAATGATGTCCATTAGAGTATATTTTTAAATGATTGCATTTGGAAGGCTTCTCTACTTCTTTTCGAGTGCAAACTGAATAAGGTTGCAGCTGGTCGAGTTCACATTGGAGAAACTGAATTCCTCAGTTGCTAATCCTGTTTCCCATATGAAATGGCTGTGATTTCTAAGTGTGTGCCAGCAACAGTTCATTTCTTTTCAGATATTTCTTTCTTTCTTTATCTTTGCAAATTAGATTAAATTAGATTAATCAAGGATTAAATGGTGGAAGTTAAAAAAGGGTGATTGTGAGGTGGAGTTCAGGGAAGAGTTAATACAGGCACTGGGAGGTAATGAAGAGTTACCGAATAGCTGCAGAGCTAGTGAGGGAGACTGCTAGGAAGGTGCTTGGTGTGACATCTGGACAGAGGAAGGAGTACAAGAAGACATGGTGGTGGAATGAGGAAGTACAGGAGAGTATACAGAGGAAGACGCTGGTGAAGAAGAAGTGGGATTGTCAAAGAGATGAAGAAAGTAGACATGAGTATAAGGAGATGAGGCGCATGGCAAAGAGAGTGGTGGCGAAGGCTAAGGATAAGGCATATAGAGAGTTGTATGAGAGATTGGACACTAAAGAGGGAGAAAAGGACCTGTACCGATTGGCTAGACAGAGGGACAGAGCTGGGAAAGATGTGCAGCAGGTAAGGGTGATAAAGGACAGTGAGGAAAACGTACTCACAAGTGAGGAGAGTGTGTTGAGTAGATGGAAAGAGTACTTTGAAGGGCTGATGAATGAAGAGAATGAGAGAGAGAAGGTTGGATGATGTGGGGACAGTGAAGCAGATTAGCAAGGAGGAAGTAAGGACAGCTATGAAGAGGATGA
The DNA here is from genome assembly GCF_019279795.1 of Protopterus annectens. NCBI lineage: Eukaryota > Metazoa > Chordata > Ceratodontiformes > Protopteridae > Protopterus > Protopterus annectens. The sequence goes on from NC_056739.1 coordinate 1,493,931,016, forward strand.
AGAATGGAAAGGCTGTTGGCCCAGATGACATACCAGTAGAAGCATGGAGGTGCTTAGGAGAAATGGCAGTGGAATTTTTAACCAGATTGTTTAATGAAATTTTGGAAAGTCAGAGGATGCCTGAGGAGTGGAGAAAAAGTGTTTTGGTACATATCTTTAAGAATAAGGGTGATGTGCAGAGCTGCAGTAACTACAGAGGGATAAAATTGATCAGTCACAGCTTGAAGTTATGGGAAAGAGTAGTGGAAGCTAGGTTAAGAAGGGAGGTGATGATTAGTGATCAGCAGTATGGTTTCATGCCAGGAAAGATCACTACAGATGCAATATTTGCTCTGAGAGTGTTGTTGGAGAAATACAGAGAAGGTCAGAAGGAGTTGCATTGTGTCTTTGTGGACTTAGAGAAAGCATATGACAGGGTGCCTAGAGAGGAGTTGTGGTATTGTATGAGGAAGTCGGGAGTGGCAGAGAAGTATGTAAGAGTGGTACAGGATATGTACAAGGGTAGTGTGACATTGGTGAGGACTTCGGTGGGAGTGACAGATACATTTAAGGTGGAGGTGGGATTACATCAAGGATCAGCTCTGAGCCCTTTCTTAATTGCAGTGGTGATGGACAGGTTGACAGATTAGATTAGACAGGAGCCCCCGTGGACTATGATGTTTGCAGATGACATTGAGATATGTAGTGAGAGTAGGGACCAGGTTGGAGAGGTGGAGATATGCTTTAGAAAGGAGAGGAATGAAGGTCAGCATGGCTAAAACAGAATATATGTGTGTAAATGAGAGGGAGGGTAGAGGAATGGTGAGGATGCAGGGAGTAGAGTTGGTAAAGGTGGATGAGTTTAAGTACTTGGGATCAACAGTTCAGAGTAATGGTGAGTGTGGAAGAGAGGTGAAGAAGAGAGTACAGGCAGGGTGGAGAAGAGTGTCATGAGTGATTTGTGACAGACGGGTACCAATAAGAGTGAAAGGGAAGGTCTACAAGAGGGTAGTGAGACTAGCTATGTTATATGGGTTGGAGACGGTAGCATTGATGGAAAGGCAAGAGTCAGAGCTGGATGTGGCAGAGTTAAAGATGTTAAGATTTGCACTGGGTGTGACTAGGATGGACAGGATTAGGAATCAGTATATTAGAGGGTCAGCTCAGGTTGGACAGTTTGGAGACAAAGCAAGAGAGGCGGGATTGCGTTGGTTTGGACATGTGCTGAGAAGGGATGCTGGGTATATTGGGAAAAGGATTCCTAGGATGGAGCTGCAGGTAAGAGGAAAAGAGGAAGGCCTAAGATAAGGTTTATGGATGTGGTGAGAGAGGACATGCAGGCGGTTGGTGTGAAAGAGCATGATGCAGAGGACAGGAAGAAATGGAAACAGATACTGTAATGAATCATAATTTATAACACAATTTATGTTATTTCTTTATACAACAGGCAGATATTGTCCATTGAGCACCATGGTTATGCACTAAAATTGGGAAACAGGCTTGTTAAGTACTTTCTTTCTGACATCAGATCTTTAACCCCTGTAAGCACTGTTCAGTGTTTTTTTTTTTTTTTGTGTAGAACAGTATAAGTGAAATGGGAAACGGCCACAAAGTTGTAAGTAAGTTCCACAAAGGGAAAGTGCTAAGCATGCATATAAACTGTTAAAGAAAATGTTGGCCTTCCAAGTAAAATAAATATAAGCACATAGGAAAAAACACATATAAAACACACTTCAGCATTTTGATTTACAGAAAACTCCCTCCTCAAAGACATAATGAAAAAAAAGTTAAAAGAAAATCTCTAAAACTCATTAAATGTGTCACTTCACAAAATATCAGAAATATTAATTATTTTACACAAAAAACATATAAATGTATTAATGAAAGTTTCTGAAATAGAACATAATAGAATACATGTATACATGTCTTTTTCAATAACAAACTCCACACAGAAATATAGAAACTGCATTACTACAAACAGAAGAACGTTCCATGTACTACAAAGAATTAGTATCACGTCTGATTATAGCCAATTTGTTATGTGTTCTCAAAAAGGATGTCAAGATTCACCTTTTGACCTTCAGTTCTCTTCAGTCTTGAAGAAAATTTCTTGATAAGTATTTATCAAATAAGCTACAAACTGTGATGAGAAACGCAATCATGATCCTCTATATAAATTATGACTGTTAGGCTTTGCAAAGTTAAAACCAACTTAACTGAGTTTTATTCAACAGAACTGTGAGCATGCAAATGCTCTGTAAAATTTAAACTTCTGCTTAATTTATAACTTAATTTATATATGTATTATAAATTGTGTATAATTTTAAAATTTTGTTAATTATTGTATATGTAGGAACAGAGCTTTTACCTCTGCTTCCTCATTCCCTAATATTCATTTTAAAATTAATAGAAATATTCCAAAGTAGGAAATAATAGACTACATCACATCAACATTTGCTGCAAATCATAGTTGCCAAAGTATGTAAAATGGCACAAAAAGAAAAGATTATTTACTTTTTCTTATGTAGTTATGTCATCACAGAATAAGTAAACCTGCTTACTCTCTGCAAAGGTAACTGTATTTTTTCCATAACAATTAAGTCACGTTTGTCAAATTAAATTCAGGAATCTGTGGTCAGTTTTGAACAGCTCTGCCATTTGGTATTCAGCCAGTTGAAGCAATGTCAGCTTATAGCTACTAATTTCCTGAGGTCAGTTTTGTGGCTTCTTTCTCTCCTAAACTGTGGCTTTCCTAACCCAATTCTTCAAATCTTTGGGTTGGTCCAGCCTTTAAGGGATCTTTAACCTCTCGCTTCAGCAGAGTGAGGCTCAGCATGAGTGAGGGGTCACTGGGGGTTGGATGTTGGCAGCACTTTTACTGGTGGTGATAGATGAGTTTTAAACTGTGGTGCATGTCTGTCCGTATGTCTCTGTATTTAGACCATTATGTTTTATTCCTTAAATCTCAACCAAGAACCACACAAAGTAAAGTCTGGTCCCACTTTTAGTTACTGACAGAGGAGAGTAGGCATTCAGTACCAATAATTCTTCCTCACTGCTGACCATGTTAGGTTTGGGTCACTAAAATGAACAGGTGTCCAGCAGGGTAGTTGGACAGTTTGCCCATACATGAGCAAGTATTCCTTAGAACAGAGCAGTGTTTTCTTGCATGCACCACCTTGACATGACTTTTTTGGCTTCATAATTACAATACTTCGCTGCTGTGAAAGTTAAGGAAACAGCAACTGCACAAGTCTCATATCATTTCTGTGAAGCATAGCTGCATGGTAAAAATTTAGAGAGAGAGGAAATATAAGAAAATCAAAATAATAGTTAAAATGCATAAAGTAAGCTGACCATTACAAAAAACACAAGTGGTTCAGTGTACCATTACAGTAAAAAGCCATTAGTATATTTTGGCATTCTTCAGAGCTTAGTCATTTATACAATATATTATTTTCTTTTATTATTTATTTAAATGGCAGTCATGGCTTAGTGGTAGGTCATACAGACTAATGTTACCAAGGTCCTGGGTTCGAGACTGGCAGTGGGAATTTATTGGGAGGGTGGCCTAATGGTTAAGGTGTTTGCCTTACAAATGGAAGGTGCAAGGTTTGAGTCTCACAAGGGGTAATTGGCTAGGCTTAAAATGGCTCGCAAGGGCAGTTAGCTTAGTACTAACCTCTGAAATTTAATTTATTTTTTTTATACAAACTCATTGTCAGAAGAAGCCTGGGGAGATAAGCTCTGATTAGTGAGTATAAAGTACAAAAAGTAGTATTAGTACCCAAAGTATTTAGACTGATAAAAAAGAAAAACAGAGTAAAACATACAAAGCAGCATTTTAAAACAAGAACTCATGATAACTTAGAAACAAAGAGTATAATCAAAATATAAAGTAAAGAGTTATATTGTGTGTCTTCGCCACACTCAGTTTTTGAACATATAGGCCATGTTTATAACAGGAAGACATGGGCATGTTACATTATTATTGTAACAGTTAATGTACGAGAACTGAGTCAAGTGGAACCTTGGATATAGTTGTATATAACAATATCCATAACTGCACTTATTCTTAATAATGTGATAGTCCTGACTATGATATTCAGTAGTAGATTCTGCATGAGATTTGTCATCAGGTGCATATGTTCAAGTCCAGATCTATGTGTTTCATCACAATAGGCATACTTATAGAAGCTCTCGGGGATAGCAATTGGCAGATGACCCATTTCAGTTGTACAATGTGTAAATGCTTAAACAATTTATTGTGTTTACTGCTTACACTGGTTTTGTATTCTGCACTACTCAGTTATGCCTGAATACAGTCATTGTTTTAACCAATGAATTTACTGGTTAGCAAAATGCAAAAATCACTACAAATTTCCATATTTATTTTGTCAGTTTTCTTTGAACTCAAAGACAAGTATAGTATAAAAGGGTAGTGCTATGAAATAAGTGCCAGCAGAGAATTTTCTCCACCAAATTATCTATAAAGTTGTAGATGCTTTCCAGTTACAATGTAGACTTGTGCTAATTTCTGGCTTTTCTTCAAATCTGGTAAACTTAATTAATTAATTTATTCAGTCACTCTCCAACATCCTCTTAATCCAATGCAGAGTTGTGGAGGGTCTAGGGTTTGCCATGGCTTTCAGTGGGCATGAGGCAGAGAGAAACCCATCACGTAGTGGGCACCATCCATTCCAAGTGGCTGTTTTTATATATACATATATGTATATATATATATATATATATATATATATATATATATATATATATATATATATATATATATATATCAAGGAACCAACACAAACAACGTTCCAAGCAACTACTGAACAGAATAAAACATAGAACGTTGACAGTCCCAGTGTCTTGAGATGAAACTCACCAAAAAAACGGCAATTCAGCAGCTGAAAAGTGTGTACAAAAGTCAGTGGAACAAAGAAAACTTTCACTTGAAACATATTTACAATAAAATTCCACATATGATGAAAGATTCATGGGAATTTTTGAAGAAATATCCTACATATCTGAGAAGTAACAATTTGTTATTTGTAACCATAGATGTTGTAGACCTTTTCTCTTGTATCCCTAAAAATTGATGGATTAGAGGCATTTGCTAACAGCATACATAAATATGTAGACCTTGAATGGGACAAAGCATGCTTATTAATGGACATGAAGTCAATTGTTCTTGAACATAATTACATTCAATTCGAGGGTGAATTCTTTAGACAAACCAGGGGCGTTGCTATGGGAGCAGCATGTGCTCCCATCTTCGCTAACCTGGTTATGTTAGACTGGGAAGAGACTAAGGTGTTTAAGAGACAGTTTATGCAATATATTAAATATTATTCACGTTATTTAGATTTTATATATATATATATATATATATATATATATATATAGATATATATATTATGGGAAGGGAGTTTAGATAGGTTGGACCAGTTTATAATATATATCTCAATCAGAGTAGCAATTATTTAAAATTCACTTCGTATAGTAATGATTTTGGTGTACCCTACTTAGACACGTGTTTTTATGGGATCTGGGTTTAAGTCAAGAATTTACAGAAAAAATACCTTTTCGAACAGTTATTTAGAATTTTCCAGTTTTCATCCCAGGAATAGGTTTATTAACATTTATAAAGGACAGATCATACATGCCATGCGAATGACTTCTGTATACAAAGAGATGACAGAGGAAGTGGCACATATCACGACTATGTTCCAGGAAAGAGGGTATGATGACAAGATGACGGCTAGGGTTAGTCAGCAAACTATTCAAGGATGGACATTTAAATATAAACCATTGTTGGGTTTATATTATGCAGCAGGGCTGACTGATGATCCACCAGTACATTCCCTAGAATATAGTCCATCATATGGGAAATATTGTGCATTGGAATATGGCCCATATATAGATAAAGTTAAGAAGATTCTGACTACCAATTGGAATATTATTGCCATTGATGAGGAATTAGTTAGTACTTTAGGGAGTGGACCCAGATTTGTGTATAAGATGGGGTACAACATAAAGAAATATTTAGAGAAAAGGAATTTAAAACCAATAACTTACGACTCTTATACTAGAAAATGTGGTAGTTGTAAACAGCGCAGTCATATTTTTCAGGAAAAAAGTATAACATTGGAAAATATAAATAGTACAAAAATAATATTGAAACAAGGTAATTGTTGCACTAAGATGATTGTATATATGGCCAAATGCATGGCATGCTCAGGATTTTATATAGGAAAAACTGAGAGGAAATTTAACAAACGGATATATTCTCATTTATATAGTATCAGGACAAAAGATGAAAAGAACTCTCTTTTTAGACATGTTAAAAAATGTGGAGACAGGCACTATTTCAAGTTTGCTATTACTGACAGTGTTCAACTTGACATGGGAGGGGAGACTTCAAGGGCATGTTATCATACAAAGAGTATTGGTGGCAGGTTTTATTGGATGCTTCAACCCCACCAGGACTCAATGACGTTATTTCTATTAAACGTTTGCTAGCCATGGGTTGAATTTGGGTTTAGTGGCATATGCAACAGTTAATTTGTGATTATAAGATACAAACAGGCACACCAAATTTCATATTCATTCATATTTACATTCTCATATATATTCACATCATATTGACGGTTTCAATTTTGTTATAATATTTTTATAGACAGGTAGATTTAGGACTAGATATATATTTTGGTTATTGTATATTGCATTGTTGTTTAGATTCTTATAGTTTTTATAGGACAGTTCGGATGGACATGCAATAATTTGTTCTGTATTACCCAGGTATTATACATGCAATTATTTAATATTTAATACTAACAATATTTTTAAGGTTTAGATTTATATTTTATATTATATATTATACATTGTATTTGTTTATATTGTGATTAGCATAGATAGGATTTTTATAATAGTAGGTTTTGCACTATGTGCATTTTTAGGTGTCATACACCTTTAATATGAAGCATTGTGAATTTTGAATTTTGGCGCCAAAAAGTTTATTTAAGTGCTGAGAGGTTTGTTTCAACTTGTTCTGAAGAAGCTTGCCATTTAGCAAGTGAAAGTGCTTAACCTTTTAGATTATTCTGTGTTTCGTTCAATAAAATTACTGTTTGGCTGAGGATACCGTTGGTTTTTGAAGACATTTGTTTCATCTGTTTTATTTGTTCCACTGGCTTTCAAAAAGTTTATTTAACTGCTGAGAGTTTGAGAGTTTGGCTGTGGATATCGCTGGCTTTTGAAGGCATTTGTTTTATTTGTTCCACTGGCTTTCGTACACACTTTTCAACTGCTGAATTGCCGTTTTTTTGGTGAGTTTCATCTCAAGACACTGGGACTGTCAACGTTCCATATTTATATATATATATATATATATATATATATATATATATATATATATATATATACATACACACACATATATCTATCTATCTATATATATATATATATATATATATATATATATATATATATATATATATATATATATATATATATATATATATATATATATATATATATATATATATATATATATATATATATATATATATATATATGGTCCTTCATTTGCCCGAGTTAGAAAAAGGCAAGTAAAATGTTTTTGTCCTTTTCCCCACTGAAGTGCGATCCTGGAGTTAGAATATATAGTTGGGGGGTGTGGGGGGCACATCCTCCCACCTACATTGGTTTTAGTGAACAATAAAAAAATAAAGTGCATAATATAAAACCAAAGTAGGTGGGGGGCTTTGCCCCCCACACTCCGTAACTATATAGTCTAATTCCATGATTGCACTACAGTGGGGAAAAGGACAAAAAACTTTTACTTGCCTTTTTCTAATTGTCGGGCAAATTAACTGTTGGAGAAATTAACTGTCAGGCAATTGGACTGCCTAAAATTACTGTCAGGCAGATGAACTTTAGATCAAATGAAGGTGACCTATATATATATATATATATATACACATACATATATATATATATATATATATATATATATATACACTCCACATGTAATCCAGCACTATAAACTCAATGCCATAAAAATGCTTGATTCAACATAAATCCACAATGTACCACAATGATCCACGATAATCCATAGTCGTTTTATTCCAAAATATAATATATCCACAAACAGTTATGTATCTATGTTTGTTGTTACTAGAGCTGATAGAGTTCATTATCAGGATGAAAATACTGTGAATATGGAGCATGGTTTTAAAAAAAATAACAGTGTTCAAAAAAGGTTAAAACTAACATTCGGCATACTAAGTTACTTTGAGCTTATGTGCAAGCTGATATAGCCCCTAGAGGCTTTAGAGTGTATGTGGAACCAGGAGTTAGGACACAAAATGAAGGTTTCATTAATAAATGGCACAATATTTAGAAAGCAGCTTCAAAGTTACTTCTGGAATGCCTAATTGAATATTATGATGAACAACTAACTGAGTTAACAGACAAATTACAACAGTCTTTTCAGGTTGTCCAGCAATTCAATACTAATAACATCTTTGAAAGCAGGCAAAATGTTTTTTTAAGTGAGATGAAAGAATTTGAAACAGAGCTAAAGGCACGTAAGTTTAAGAAGTTCATAGGTTCATAGGTTCGTAGGTTGGTGCTAGGCTATCGGCCCTAGGGCCTATACAAGCCTAGCCATAACAATTCCCTGGATATTTCTTCCCACAATATTTACTTCTCTGGACCCCTATCTAGCAGGGCGACTGACATGATCCCCGGGGTGAATTTCCTATCTCCCATCCAATCATCAAGGTTCCTTTTGAAGAGGGCCAAGTAAGTGCTCTGCTTGACATGTATGGGCAGTCTATTCCAGAGTTTGGGGAGTCTCTGGGTCAGGAACCTCGCCCTCCAGAATGTTTTGTTCATTGTGATGACAAGGTTTAGATCCCTGGAGTGTGTGGCTCTCAAGGATTGGGATTTATTTAAGTGGAGCATGTCCAACAGCTCAGGGTTTGACATGGCCTTGTATGTTAAGCAGAGATTGCTTCTGAGTAGATGATATGCCACAGAGTATAGCTGGAGTTTTTTTAGACGGTCAGCATATGGCATCTGCTTTAGGCCTGTGATTCTTTTAGTGAGGTATTTCTGTGGCCTTTCCAGCTGTTGCAGATATCTTGTGAGGTACATACCAAATGGGGCATTATACTCTATAATGGGTCTAATGAGGGATGAGTACAGTGGGACAATGACCTCCTTTTTTCTGGATGAAAAGCCCTTAGTGATGAGGTGTGCCACATAGAAGGATTTCCTGACTGTTGTGGTGATGTGGTTATCGAAATTGAGACTATTGTCACCTGTGTCCCTAAGTCTCTCATCACACTCTCAATGTTTAGTGTACTGCCACCTATGTGGTAATTCATGGGTACATGTTTTTTTTCCAAAGGGGATAACTATACATTTCTTTGCATTAAGCTTGAGCCCATGGCTCTGGCACCAGGCATCTGTTTCTATAAGGCCCTTTTGTAGAATATCCACATCATTTGGGGGTTCAGTAATGGCTCCCAGTTTGCAGTCATCTGTGAACTTTGTTAGCCAGAGTCCCTTAGTGTTGGCCTGTACTTCAGAGAAGTAGATGCCAAACAAGAGTGGTCCCAGGACTGAACCCTGAGGGGCTCCAATTGTCACTTGTCTGGAGCTGGATTTGGAGTCGGCTACTTTTATCTGGGTTCTGTCTGTAAGCCAGTTGGCAACCCATCAAGTGACGTAGGGATTTATGCCCAGCTTAGTAAGTTTATCTATGATTCCAGTGTGGGGGATGGTGTCGAAGGCCTTGGTGAGGTCCAGGCTGTGTGGACCGCCTTACCCTTGTCCACAGCTCTGGAGACTGATTCAAAGAAGTCATTCAGATTCAGGAGACAAGATCGGCCCTTCACAAACCTAAACTGGGTGGGGTCCAGTGTTTGAAGGTTGCCAATGTCTTTGTTTATAAGTTCCATGGTAATGAGTCCCATGCCCTTGCAGATCAGGCTTGTCAGACTGATGGGACGGTAGTTCCTGGGATACAAAGTGGATCCCTCCTTGTGGAGTGGGATAACTGTAGCTGTGTGCCACTCAGTGGGTACGAAACCTGTGGTGAGGCTATGATTAAACATGACACTTAGGTGAGTTGCCAGTTCATTTTGTAGTTCATATAGTACACAGCCTGGGATGTCATCTTTTCCCATGGATGCTGTATTCTTAGCTTTGGAGAGTGCAGTTTCTACCTGTGTGGCTGTGATTACCAGAATTTGGCAATCTTTTGGTATTGAGATGGGCCCTTTAGGGGGTGAAACGGGGTAATAAGATTCATAGCTTAATACTAGGCTAACTGCCCTCATGGGCCAGTTAGGCCCATGGCCTAGCCAATTCCCATGTGAGACTCAAACCCTGCACCTTGTGCTTCTAAGGTAAACACCTTAACCATTACACAAATTTCCCACCATTACACCAATTTCCCACAGTTCAATAGGGATTTGTATGACTACCAAAACAATACAGCATTTACATGGAAACAAAAAAAGCATTCTGTGAGATCTATGGACAGTAATAAGCCAGATAAGACCAAACAGGAAAGGACGCAATCAATCCTAAAAAAGACAGCAGAAAGAAATGTCAGCTTCGAGTGCTTCTAACTTTCATCATATTGTACTGACACTGAGAATGAAGCCGTAGAATGTTCCTCACCATGCAACAAATGGGCAAAGGGCCCTTTAGAAGAGGCAGAAGGAAACACAAAAGGAAAGGACATGTAACAAATATTCAGGCAGACATTGGGCAACTAGTCCATGATGATGAAGGGCAAGCAACGAGTATTGGACTAAATGTGGACATTGAAGCTGAATGTGAAAATATTTTGGTGGTGAATTTAACATCAGTGAATTTTTCTAAAGATCAGGTGGAGGTCTTAAATAAAGGTCTGGGGTTTATACCTAGCTTTTTTGTATCTCATCATGTTGTAGCCTCTGATGTTAAATGTTTTTGTCATGCCTTGATGCATTTTTATAATGCTAAACAGGCTGGTAATGAAGCAGATAATGCTAACTTTAGGTTTAAGAAAGTTACATTTCAACCTCCTTATCATCCAACAGTGAGAATATTCAAACACAGTGTACTTCGTGAATTGCATGTAAGTCAATATTCTATTTTTAAAAAATATGGTTGTTGTTTCTTTCGGCTTTTCCCAGTTAGGGGTTGCCACAGCGGAACTCCGGTCCGCTAATGATTGGTAGTTGATTTTTATGTGCTGAGTTACCAGCCCTGACGCACAACCTTCAACGAAGGTACGCCCATTCACGCATGTCACCACGCAGAAGACGCTCTAGCTGAGAATCGAACTGGACAGCGTCTTACTGTGAGGCGACAACGCTACCACAGCACCACCACCGTGGGATCATTTTTAAAAATTATGGTAGCAACCTGAATTCCAGACAGAGTGAAGCATTGTTATATTTACTAAATAATGAAAATGTTGTTACTACTAAAGCTGATAAGGGGGGTGCTACTGTTATTTGGAATAAAGTAGACTATAATAATGAAGTTACCAGACAGTTGAATGACATTCAAGCCTATTGTAAAATTTCATTTAATACTGTTTCTACCTTCAAGTCGTATATTGAAAGATTTTTGATGGAAGCAAAGGACCACTGGCCTAATTGATGAATATTTGGTTAAACAGGTGAGTGTGGATGACCCCCAGCAGCCTTACTTTTATTTACTACCAAAGATTCACAAATCTAGGAGTAATCCCCCAAGTAGGCCTATTGTCATTGGTATTGGTTCAGTTACTGAATCTATCTCGGTATATTTAGAGATAAAATTGAAGCTATTGTTGCCATTGGTTCATGCCCGTATTAAAGACATGAATCAATTTTTGGTACTTATTGATGAAGTACAAACACCAACTAATAGTTATTTGAGCACATTGGATGCGCAGTCTCTATTTACGAGTATACCACACAATGGTGGTATTAAGGCAGTAAGGTTTTGGTTACAAGAGTCCAATGATTGTTCTGAGATAGAAATTTACTTTTTGTTGTCACTTTTCAGATTGGTTTTAGAACATAATGCCTTTATGTATCTGAGGGATTGGTATCTACAAATCAAGGGTACTGCTATGGGTGCCACGTTTGCACCCATATATGCAGACCTATTTATGGGTTATCGTGAACATAAAGTGATTTATGATATCGCTAATCCCTTTCTTAAATACTTTAATATGTGGCCGCACTACCTGGATGATGGTTGGTGTATTTGGAATGGTCCTCTAGCTGCCTGGCATGACTTTGTGAAATATTTCAACAATAATGACTATGGTATTGTTTTTGTGGGCAAAATACAAATGTTTAATATTGATTTCCTAGATGTCAATGTTTCTAAGTTGATTGATGGCACTTTGGCTACAAGCCTGTATCGTAACCATTTACTAAAAATTCCATCTTGTTAGCCTCTAGTTGGCAATGGCATCCTGCACATATAGTTAGGAACATATGAAAAACACAATTTTTAAGACTATGTAGGATATGTAGTTCTGAACAAGATTTTGACACTGAAGCCTGCAAGATGAAACACAGATTTCTGAGTAGGGGATACAGTGTCAATATAGTGGATCAGGCATATGGAATAGCACATGCAACCAATAGGCCTGCCATATTAACATCTAATGATAGTCAGGATGATAGAGTTATTTCAGATTTAGGTCCCAGATTCATTATTGCATATGGTACCAATACCTTTAAGGTCAAAGAAGTTATTAATAAGTATTGGGATATTTTGAAATCTGATCCTTATTTTGGTCAAATTTTAGGAGATGGTTGTACCTTCGAATATAGGAAAGGCAGGAATATTGGGGAATGTCTATCTGGTTTCAAAAAGAGTAGGAAAGTAATGGTGGGATCAGGTACAGTGGCACCTTGAGGTTATACATTTTGTGGGAATTGCACTTGTTGTAAAGTTGTATCCAAAACTAAATTATTCACCTCCATCAATACTAATAAGATATTTGATATCCATTTTTTAATTACCTGTTGTATGGAATAGATATGTTTTATGGCAGTTTGTCAGTGTGGAGCATTCTATGTGGGACAAACATCATGACCATTTAAGTATAGAATAGCACTACATATTAGTGATTTGAATTGCAAACAGAGTAGAAGTGCCCTCTATAAACACATGATGGAACATGGAGGGGCTCACTTCATTTTTATTGGTATTGATAGTATAAAAGGGGGATGATATATTGGATGGTAAAAAGCATCGGATTTTAGATCAAAAAGAAAAAACATGGATCATTAATTTGGGGACTTTGCATAAACCAGTTTTAAATGAGAGTTTCTGATGGAATTAGAATGTATTTTCATGTGTGTGTGTGTATATATATATATATATATATATATATATATATATATATATATATGTGTGTGTGTGTGTGTGTGTGTGTGTGTGTGTGTATTTTGTATATATATATATATATATATATATATATATATATATATATATATATATATATATTGATAGATACATGTTTTTTCTTTTTCTTTTTCAGTTACATGGCTTTTTTTATGTGTATTTTCTTGACTGTATCAGGTTCTGTACTGGCTTTCTTTATATAAGAACAGTGATTTGCTTACTTACAATTATACACTGAAGACGCTGGAGGGTGAAACTGGTCTGTGTTTCCTGTTCCCAGCCGGTGATTGCTGAGTAAGAGGCCTGGTTCAGACAGCAGCACTACTTTCTGCTGTCTTTTATCACTGTTTGAACATTTTTTGTGGATATGTTATATTTTGGAATAAAACAACGATGGATTATCATGGGGCATTGTGGTACAGTGTGGATTTATGCTGAATCAAGCGTTTTTTTTGGGACTGAGTTTATAGTGCTAGATTATATGCGGAGTGTTTTTTCTTATCAATTTGCATTGTTTTCTGGGGTGTGCAACATAACTGTTGGAAGTATATATAAAGTATATATATATATATATATATATATATATATATATATATATATATATATATATTTATATCTAGATAGATATATATATATATAGATATATATATATAGATATAGATATATATACACACACACACACGCGCGCGCACACACACACACACACACACACACACACACACACACACACACACACACTACAACAATGGTCAATTTGGAGGATTGCTAGTGTCTATATGGCATTTCTTTTGGATGTAGGAGGAAAATTATAAATTTCACATTACAAAATATTATGATAACCATTTATTGCATTATTCAGTCAAGTTTCTACCAAGGATTGGTATTCTAACATGATTTTGTTTCTTCTTTATGCTTATTGCTTGCTACAATAGGTTCTTACTTTCTGCAGTCCATAAGCTGGATGAAAGTAGCCCAAGTTTATGTTTTTTAGAAAAATATTATGAAAACATAATGCTTTCCAGCTGATTACATCTTTCCCGATTTTGTGAAACTATACATTTCTACTGTAGTTCAGAGTAAATTTCTTTTTTGGAAGTTAATTCATTACCAGAGTATAACACACGACCAGCTATGTTGATTAAATCCATACAGCAACATTTGAATAAAGTTGATTAAATGCCTCCTACTTATATGGTGTTTAATCAGGAGAAATGTCAGATATCCACACATTAGGTGATAGTGTCAATATTTCAGTAGGTGGCTTGCTTGCCCTTTTGGTGGTGGAAGATGAGAAGACTGTGGGATCTATTCCCACATCAGTTGCACAGATTAATTTGCCATTGCCCGTGAGTATGCCATCCTTCAGATGAAACAAACTGATATCTCCTGAAATAATGGTACCTGAGACTGATGTAAAAGATCCCATGGGACCTACTGAAAAGAGGAGAAGAGAGAATGTTTTCCAGTGCTCTGGCCAAATTTCTGCTAGTCAGTATGAATATCACCATGGTCTCCTCTGAAAATAGGCCAGATACTATTTGGACTATTCTAATCAATAAAAACCATAAATAAATACAAAAATAAACATGCACTCTTAATGATGGTATCCCAAGGTATGGAACACTATTGATTTTAATACTATGACTCAGTTACTTCATCAGCACACAGTGATGCTGCCCTCAGTGACTTTAAAGCTAATAACTATATCATATGTGGATATTCCATATGCAACATCAGACTGTACATCTGATTAACTGCTCATTGTTCTCCATCTCCTTTAGTCTGTTTCTGAAAAGGAAGTATAGGATGCACTTTGGTTAATCAAATCTATATGCCTTATAACAAAAAAAACTACATGAAACCGATAGCCTAAGGTCCAGAAATCTTTGAGACACATATACTTGTAACTGTATAGAAAATTTACAACCATGAAAAACATATAAAAAGGGGGGGGGGTGTATTTTTTCAGTGAGACAAGCTTCAACCCCCCCCACCCCCACCCCCACACACACACACACCATTCAAACACCTTACTGTATTATTCTTAGTCAAGTGTTGCTACACTTGAGCGAAAGCACAATCAGCAAAAGTGAATAAAAAAACTGTCACATTCTTTTCAGGAAGCTATGAGTTAAATAAAACTTAAAAAACACAACACACTTCAACACCAGCAAATCACTCCTATATGGAGCAATTAGCAGAATGTGTTCAACTGCTACATCATACCATTGTTTCAGACTATGTCACAGGCAGCCTCACATCAGGTAATAGAATTTAAGCTGGGAATATAGGTCTGGTTTTGGGCTTTCAAAGGTGGTTATAATGGAAACAAATGATTATAACATTTAATTATATGTGGCAGAAATTACTCATGCTGTGGAGCTAGTAAGTTGGAGGTACAGGATTTCATTCCTTCCACCTCTATTTGTCTACTGAGTGACTGAGCAAATCACTTATCCAGACAGTGCTCCTGGCTTGTCCCTGAAGAAAGGAAATTTATGTCCAGTGAATAAAACCAAAAAAAAGCAACATATCACTTCTTGGGCATATTAACACAGCACAGTCATAATTTGAATCTGCTTCTAAGGCCTCAAGTGTGAAATGTAGAATATGAGTAAATCTCACATATTCATAAATGATATGCTCACACATTACAATCATAACATGTAACATTTGCTTTTACAAATGAAGAAGTGGAGCATGTGTTATTCCAAATAAATAGCAAACCTTTTGGAATGAAACAGTTAGTTAAGATGCTTACTCCAGATATGAAAGCTTAAGATTAGCAGGAGCACTGAAGGTTAAACCATTATTGATATATATATATATATATATATATATATATATATATATATATATATATATATATATATATATATATATATATACACAATGGAAGATTATATGACCAAAACTTATAAACTCATCAAAGAAGGAAGCAGTTCAAACTATTGAAAGTATTAGGTTGCACCGAACAGCATGGTGGCTTAGATGATAAGCTTTGAGCTCACAGGCCCAAGATTTTTGGGTTCAGACCTGACCGCCAATCAATCCTAAAGTCTTCTTAGTCTCCTTGTATTTGCATGGATTTTCTCTGGCTACTGTAGTTTTTCCCAAACATCGTGGCAGCTTAGCTACTCAGTACTATTTATACATATTTATGTATTTTTCTTTGTTGAACAGCTTCAATCTACTAGGTCTATAGCATGTTTTCAGAGATGACTCAAGATTTTACTTACACAGACTGAGGGGAATTTGTCAAGTACAAACGGGAAATCCAGCATTCTTTATGCAACTAACACAAGCAGCTAAGACATCAATTTAATATTTAATTGAAAGATACTCATCATCATCAACCCCCCTTTTCCCATTTTCTACATGGGGTCAGGATGTCTTGTCACTTGTTGCCATCTTTGTCTATTCAGTGTCACTCTCCTACTTTCTTTGACAGTCATGCTTGACTGTCACAAGTCTTCTTTCTCATAATCCATCCATCTCTTTGCTTGACGGCCTCATTTCCTCTTGCCTTCTTCCTGTCTCTCCCAAATAGACTTCAAAAGATTGTCTTTTGCTTTTCTGCACATGTGCCTGAACCACCATAATCTGTTCTCTTTGACCTTTTCTGCAATTGAAGCTATTTTGGCTTCTGCTGTTATGCCTCATTTCTTCATCTGTCCCACAGTGTGCGTCCTATCACCCATCATAGGCCCTCTATAACATCTAGCTTCCTCAACTGCTTTGCCCTTACTGCCCAGGTTTCTGTACCATACACTAGTACTGGTTGCACCACTGTTTTGTAAACATTACTTCTTTGGCATTCTTCTGTCATATACTACACCTCACACTCTGTGCCAGTTGGCTGTAGCCCCTCTGAGTCTAGCTTTGACCTCCTCATTCAGATTTCCATTCTCCTCAACCACCCCTCCCTGATACTTGAAGCTGTTAACTTGTTCCACTATTTACTCTTCTGTCTCAATTCTCAGCTTCTTCTGATTCCCCCGTTTTGTTGCCTTTACCATTGTACTCAGTTTCATCCCTTGTGCCTTCAGTTTTGTATTCCATTCCCCATCCTTTGCTGAAGTTCTTGCTCAGAGTCTGTCTGTAATACCACATTGTCTGCATACAGCAGTTTTGCTGATCTGTCCCCTTCAATCTGTTTGCTAATGTAGTCCATCACCAGGAGGTACTGTAATCAGCTCAGAACTGAACTCTGATGCATACCCACTCCCAGTGGGAACCCCTGTGTGAGACTGAACTGTTTGTACTTGAGTAATTTGGTCTTTGTATATAGATGCACTACTTCTACTAATGTTTCTGGGACTTTAAATCCCCACAGGACTACCCAAATCAGCTTTATTGGGACCGTGTCATATGCTTTCTCCAAGTCTAGGAATGCCCAGTTGGACCCTTTCCTCATCTCTATCTTCTTCTCAACTATCTGTTTCACTGCGGACATCAGGTCAGTTGTGCTGCATCATGAGCTGAATGTGAACTGCTCATCTCCCATCTTACTTTCTACTACTCTGCATATTCATTTATCTGTCACGGTCTCCAGAACTTTTGTGCAATGTCACAGGAATTTGATACCTCTGTATTCTCCACAGGTCTGTATGTCCCTTTTGTTCTTGAATACTGGCACTAGTATACTTATTCTCCAGTCATCTGGGATATGTCTTTCTCTCCACACTGCTATTAGTACCCTCAGGAGCCATTTCTGCCCTGTCTCACCCAGCATAGGTTCATAGGTTTATAGGTAGGTACTAGGCTATCGGCCCAAGGGCCTAAGTAAGCCTAGCCAACAAGGTTCCCTGGCTTACACCACCCAAGAAAATTAATTTCCTGTGCCCCTGTCAAGCAGAGCCACAGAAGTGATCCCCGGGATGTATTTCCTATTTCCCATCCACTCATCAAGATTTTTCTTGAAGAGTGCTAATGAGGAACTTTGCTTGACATAGATGGGTAGCTTGTTCCAGAGTATAGGAAGTCTCTGGGGCAGGAATCTATCCCTCCAGCATGTCCTGTTTATTGTGGTGACAAGGTTTAGGTCCCTAGAGTGTGTAGCTCAGAGGGACTGGGATTTCTTAAGATGTAGCATGTCCAACAGCTCTGGGTTTAACATAGCTTTATATGTTAGGCAGAGATCTCCTCGGAGTAGGCGATATGCTACAGAGTAAAGCTGGCGTTTTTTGAGACGGTCAGTGTAGGGCATCTGTTTGAGGCCAGTAATCCTCTTTGTGAGGTATTTCTGTGGCCTTTCCAGCTGCTGCAGATGCCTTGTGAGGTACATTCCAAAAGGGGCGTTGTACTCTGTAATGGGTCTAATGAGTGATGAGTAGAGGGGAACAATGACCTCTTTTTTCCAGGATGAGAACCCTTTTTGTGATGAAGTGTGCCACATAGAAGGATTCTCTGACTTCTGTGGCAATGTGATTTTCAAAGGAGAGAGTACTGTCCACCTGGGTCCCAAGGTCTCTTATCACACATTTGACTTTAAGTAGACTGCCATTTATGTGGTAGTTCATGGGTACAGAGTTTTTACCAAAGGGGATGACAATGCACTTTTTGGCATTGAGCATGAGGCCATGCCTCTGACACCAGGCATCTGTCTCAGTGAGGCCCTTCTGTAGGATGTCCACATCATTTGGGGGCTCGACTATAGCTCCTAGTTTGCAGTCATCTGCGAACTTCATTAGCCTGAGGCCTTCTGTGTTAGCCTGTACTTCAGAAAAGTAGATACCAAACAGGAGAGGTCCCAGGAATGAACATTGTGGTACTCCACTTATCACTGGTTTGAAGTCAGATTTGGAGTCTGCAACTTTTACAGTGTGGGTTTTGTCAGTGAGCCATTTGGCAACCCATCTTGTGATGTAGGGATTTATACCTAGTTTAGTGAGTTTAGCTGTAATTCCAGAATGGGGGATGGTGTTGAAAGCCTTGGCGAGGTCAAGATAGGCTGTGTGAACCACATTACCCTTGTCTACAGCTTTGGTGACTGCCTCAAAGGAGTTGATCAGGTTCAGAAGGCATGATCTACCTTTCACAAACCTGAACTGGGTGGGGTCCAGAGTTTGGAGGTTACCAATGTCTTTGTTTATGAGTTCCATGATAATACGTTCCATGGCCTTGCAAACCAGGCTCGTCAGGCTAATGGGGCGATAGTTCCCAGGATCAGTGGTGGCTCCCCCTTTGTGGAGTGGGATAACTGTTGCTGTGTGCCATTCAGTGGGCACAAAGCCTGATGTGAGACTATGATTGAACATGGTGCTTAGGTGGGGAGCCAGTTCGTTCTGAAGTTCATGTAAAATGCAGCCTGGGATGTTGTCCGGTCCTATGGATGGTGTGTTTTTGGTTTTAGAGAGTGCAGTTTGTACCTGCATATATGTGATTACAGGGACTCTGCATTCTTCCTGTATAGAAATGGGCCCTTTAGGGGGTGAGAGGGGGGTAAAGTTAGCACTGAACCTATCTGCCAGGATGTTGGCAATATCAGTTGGTTCTGTAATTTTCATGCCATTGTGCTGTAACTCAGAGCAGGTCTGGGTGTTGCCATTGAGATTCTCGACATAGCTATAGAATGCTTTGTGGTTGCCCTTAGAATCAGTGGAGATTTTGTTTTTGTATCTAGCTTTGGAGGATCTTATGAGGGATCTCAGCTTCTTACTGAGGCTGACCAGGGAGCTCCTCCACTCATGGGATTTTACTCTCTTTTGAAACAGTTTCTTCCTTCTGTTGTAGAGTTTGTTTATGGCAGGGGACCACCATATTGGCTTCCTTTTTTAGAGGCTAGTGTCTTGGTTCTGTTTGAGATAGCATGATCCATGCATTTGTGTAGGATTCAGCAGTCGTAACTGTATTGTCCATCTGCATGGGTGTCATGAAGTTTGCCACTTCTGTCTTAAGAAGCATGAAGTTAGCTTTGGAGAGATTTTTTACTGTGGTTTCCTTAATGGTGGGTGGGGGTGGGATGCGGATATCTAGGGTGATTAGCTTATGGTTGGATCTGACCAACAAGGAGTTGATTTCAGGTGTGGAACACCAGTCACTCATGTTGGTAATGACTAGGTCTAGGATATTGTTGCCCCTGGTGGGGGTGTAGATAAGTTGATCCAGGGCATTGGAATTTATGAATTCCAGAAAGCATTGAGCGAAGGAGTTGGTATATGAGTAGTTTTCCCAGTTAATGGTGGGGTAGTTGAAATCGCCTATTATTAGGGTGCTTGGTTGAACCCTAATATTTTCCAGTATATCAAGAAAAGAGGAGTGGGAATCCTGGGGCATGGTGGGGGATCTGTAGCAAGCTACAATTTGGATTGCAGTTTTGCCCAGAGTTAGTTGCACTTGGATAACCTTGGATGCATTATGCTGCGCAACTAGCCTGGAGGTGTGGATATCCTTAATGAATATGGACACACCTCCGTCTTTAGTGTTCTGTTCCAGGTTAGATGGCCGGAAAGTGTGGGTAGGAGTTATAGCCTGGTAATGCAGGGGTGCTCTCTAGAGCCTTGAACCAGGTCTCAGTCACTGCACAGATATCAATGTTCTCCATTTTAAGGAGTGCCTCGATTGAGTGCATTTTGAGATTTAGACTTCTAGCATTGAGTAGCATTACCCTCAGTTTTTGCTTGCCTGTTCCTGTTACAGTGGTGAATTTGTAATTTGAACCTTGCATAAAAAAGGCACTATAGGGGCGGCAAGAGCCTTAAGCCAGTATCCGGATAAGCATATTTATCATATCTGCTGTGACCTCATCAGAGCCTGCTGCTTTCCCTGAGATCATTTTCCGTAGAGCAGTTCTTACTTCTTCTGTAGTGGGTTCCTTCCCTTCCGTCATCATAGGCTGAGTCTGGGGCAGTACAGCTTCTGTGGGGTTTTCTTCATTCAGCAGCTGCTGGAAGTACTCCTTCCATCTGGCTTTGATGTCCTGTGGGCTGGTGAGCAGGTTGTTACTGGCATCCTTTATGAAGAGTGTTTTACTATCTTCTTTATCTTTCTGTATTTGCCTAGCAACCTGATATAGTTTCTTTGTGCCACCTACTGAGTCACTTTCCAGAAGCTGGTCGCGTGCCTTTGATGCCTTGTTCTTTGCTATTGCAACTCCTTTCTTAACTCTTTTGTTAGTCAGCCAGTATTCCTGCCTAGCCTGGTCCGTCTTTTCTATCTCCCACTTTTTCCTGCACTGCTTCTTTCTTTTAACGACTTCCTGGATTTCTGCATTCCATCACCATCTTTCCTTATGTACCTTATTTCCATACCTGGTTTAGCCACATATCAGTTCTGTAGTCCTCACACATGCTGTTTTGAGGCACTGTCATTCTTCTTCAACTCCCCCTGTTTCCTCTTCTTCTTGAGGTGCTAGAGCCCTAAATAATTCCTTGAACTGTTGTACTTTCTCTTCAGTCAATTTCCAGCTTTTCAGCCTGGTCTCTGTTGACCCTAGAATTTTCTCTGACCATTGCTTGCAGCTGATTATGGCAACTAAAGGTTTATGCTGTGAGCCAACTGTTTCACTGGGGATGACTTTGCAATCACAAATTCTACCCCAGTGCCTTTTCTTTACTAGAGGGAAGTCTACTTGACTTGCTTGTTGGCCAGTCTTGTATGTGATTGACAGTCTCACTTTCTAAACCATGTGTTGGCTACTATTAAGGCATTTGCCAGACAGAAGTCTAGAATGGCCTCTCCTTCATTCCTGGTGCCCAACCCTTGTTGACCCAGACAGTCCTTGTATCTTGTTCTGTCTATCCTGCTTTATCCAGCAGGTCCTGCAACTGCTGCCTGAAAGCACTCTTTACTTCACTTACACAACCCTGCTATGAATAAACTGGAAAGAGTACAGCAAAAATATACCAAGGGTATCCATGGATGTGAAAATTTTAAGTTATTATGAAAGACTAAAATATCTGAGCTTGTACAGTGCCTCTTATAGGTATCTAAGAACAGCCTAGACACTTATTATGGGTACAAGTGTTTTGGTATATTTACAAGCTACAAGGACATTAATATTTTCAAGCTACAAGGACATTAATGCCCATGCTTGAAATATTTGTATGTATGTATGCTAAGGTGCAAAGGCTATACTGCCCTATCAGTGCCATGAGACTGTCACTATTTCTTATGACATCACTCACTGCCTTCTGAAGCCTTTCACTCACCCCAATTCCCACACCATTTCTAGTCTGTCTTCTTGAGTAGTTAACATAGGATACATGGGATGTTCAGTCTCCTTATCCATGTCCAAGCTGCATCTTGTCAGTGAACCTACATTGAGTATTGAAATTCTTAGTTCATGTTTGGCAGGTTGATTGGTTTTACAATTAGCTTTTGATCAACAGAGCTGGACAACTGGACATGGCAGGCACACATTGGCCAGTAGGAGCACATACACCCCTCTTACCATTAGCGTGGGTCATAGTAGGCAGTGTTCTCAATGCACGTATCAGCTGCAAATACGTATGCCCATTTGGCGGCATTAGTCAACATGACTGAATCACCTAGAACCATATTTTATCCCATCAAGTGGCTAGCCCTGTCACATCATACAGCCTGTGATCCAGGTTCTCCTATCTTGAGGATACTGCACGCCAAAGTAGATGTGCCCTATAGAGCAACATGTAGAGTCTGTGCTGCTGCCCGCAGCTCTAGTCATTGGTGAGTTTGAGATGGAAACACTCAGCATGTTTTTCATAAGTGGGAGCAACCCCACAGAGACAGAGGGAGAATTTGAATATTCCAAACAGGCATTGACCAGAGGTCAGCATCAAACCTTGTGCATGAGAGATGAAGGCCTTAACTGTTATGCCATCTAAGCACCGCTCATTTACCATTAAAGTTTTTTGAAAGAGAGGATCAAGATTTTGGTTTCCACTGAATATAGGACCACAGCCATCTAACTCAGGCTGGTTTTTGTCTGTATTTTGTCTGTATTTCATCTGGGCAGTCTTTATCAAGACTCCAGGAACAACAAGATTTCAGCTCTAAAGATCCAATAAGAGCACCCAGAACTGGCACCGCTAAATGGAATGCTTTACCATGCATAAGAGCCTTGGATATACAATCTTTTTTAAAGACTCTTTTAGCTACAGTCTTTTAAAGACTAATCCAAACCACGGAAAAGAACCATGGGGCCTAAGTTTCATTAGCTCAGGATCCAGACAGAATGCCAGTCAAAGGCATCCTACCCTAATCCACAACTGCGAGTAATCCTCCACAAAGATAGCACCTTATGAATACAGTACCCCTAATGCTACACTGTAATCTGTAGTAGTATATGAATCCAAATATCTGATGTAGGGATAGAGCCTACAGCTTTCTGAATTTACAGGCATCAGAGCGATACGTAATCTGCTGAGCCACTGATACTATGCATTACATATATTTCTTCCCATGTGGTGCAGGTTAGGGCTGAAAAGAATTTGAGAAGGAACACTTTTACTTACCTACCAAACAAAAAAATATAAATAAATTAGACTACTGCAGGCAAAAATATCTGACCATGTCCCACCAGGGATTATATCTGTAATGTTCCTAACCACTATGAAGAAAGAAAAACAAAATATTCACTACAGCTATGCACAGACTATAGCTTCAAGTTATGGATTCAGAAATACAATCTTTACTGATCTGGCATCTGACATTAAGTCTTCCAGGCACTTTACTCATCTCAGGAGACATTTTCTGATAAAAATAGAATGTCCTGATTTCTATTCTAACCAAGTAAAACATTTTCATGAAAGTACAGCTTTAATTTCTGAAAAGGTTAAACAAGCTAAAAACCAAAAGCAGAGTAAAGTACTAGAAGTTATTTTTTTTATGTTTTATTTGATTCTTTGGGACCTGATCTTAGACAAAAGGTATATATATATATATATATATATATATATATATATATATATATATATATATATATATATGTAACATGTCTTCAGAGCTACTGTATAATAAACACAATTTTCAGTTTCCTGTAGCTAATCAGAAGGTTGTGAGTTCTGTCTCTTCACCAGCTACATGGATTCCAGTTCTATCTAGTGTACACATTATATGAAAAGGGCAGAGGATGCCTTATTTTGGAATGTAAATCATATTTTGAATCTATTAGGTTGCATAAGTTTCTTATTAGATATGATATCTATGAACGTATAAACCTTTCAGATAACACTATATTAGGACAATTAATTATTTCATTAGAATTTGGTTATCTTAATGTTTCTAACTTAAAGTATATAAAGTATGATATTATTGGAGTTCGTACTCTTGTTACAGTGTAGGGGTTGATCTCAGTGACAGATGTCATTGGGATTAGGAGGTTATAACTCCAGGCGGGGAACGGGGTGTTTGTTTTTATCTAGTGTAAGTAATAATTTTTTTAAAAAAGAGTTTTTTGGCATCCAGAGTAGCTTATTTACAGAAAATATAGAGAATAAAGCTCAATGAATAAATTTTTTTGCTAAAGACATGAGATTTAATATTTTTACTAGAAACAAATTACCTTTTTTGTGGAAATTTTCACATTATACATATGATATTGATATGTTACTAACACATCTTTCAGGTACAATTACATGATATGACTATGTTGAAAGGCATGTCACTTAACATAAATGGTTTGAACAATCTGTATAAAAGAAGTAATTTATTTAAATAGCTTTTCATAAACTTAATATAGTATTCTTACAAGAAATGGTTAATAATAATAATAAATGGTTTCATAATAAGATGAAAATATGGGATAAAGATATAAGAATAATACAGGATAAACTGGACTCACTATACACAAATAATAAAGATAACTTGTCTTCATATAATATAAGGGATGAGATATACAAACTAAATGAGGAATATATATCTATCCTACATCATAAAACAAAGATAACACTAGAAAAATATAGGATCTGAAGTAGTTAACTTCATTTGTGCATCAACCTATGGGTTATCGGATCCACATCGGATCCGAGCCGGCAGTTTCCAACAGCTAAGATCCGAGCCCCAATCTCCTCCCCCTTACCCATAGCTCCCTGCCATCCCTTCCTGACCCCAGATCTAGTTTGCCGCGGTTACACCAGCAGCTTGATCTCGAGCTTCCAAGTCTTCAAGAGTTTTTCTGTTAGAAAAATCTTCTCTTTTTCGTTTATAGTTAGTTTCTGAGTGAGTTTTGTGTGTGCGTTACCTTTCCATTAGTTTTAGAGTAATTGTTAGCCTTTCCTCCCCCGTTTCTCGTGAGAGCGTTAGGGTGTGTGTGTGTGTGTGGTTTTGGGGCCTAGTGTGTGCGTTTTTAGATTATTATGTCTGAGGCCGCAAAAACTTTTTTCTCCAAGTGTACCGAGTGTGGCCATAAGCTTTCCCCGGCTGATGGCCACACTCGGTGCGTTATATGCCTTGGGGTTGAACACCTGTCTTCTGGCTGCTCTATTTGTGCAGCGTTCAACCCCAGGGCTATCAGGGACTGGAGGACGAAGCTGATTCTGGCGGGACTTCTGCCCCCGGACTCGGCTCCGTCCTCCGGTCCTTCCGTGGCTCCTGCCGTGGCCGCGGCAGCGCCTACTGATAGTTCCCTTCCCCTGGCTGGGACTCACCCACCCACCTTGGGCCAGGAGGATAGGGAAGCCAGGAGGGAGAAGCACTGAAAAAAACACCACAAGCGGCGGGCCTTCTCCTTCCCGGCTCCGTTCTCCCAGCTTTTCGCCAGGGCCGGAGGAGGATGAGGCCCGGTCTCCCTCGAGATCATCGAGGTGGCACTCCTGCCCCGCCTCGGTGGCCTCTTCTAGGTCCACGAGAAGCCTAGACTTGGACTGGATGATGAGCAGGTTCCTCCAGGCCTAGCTGCAGATGGGAGTGCTCCTGCCTCCCCCCCTCTGGGGGGGAGCTCGACCCCTTTTTTCACCCCAATTGCTCCTTCCCCAACCTGCTTTCCGGGTTCAGGGTCTACGGAGCCGAGTAGCGTCGGAGCCGGGGGAATGTCGGCGCCGATGGAGTCGGGTGCTTCGGCGCCGACAGCACCCTTGTGTCTGTCGGGTCCCTTTTCCTTGGATCCAGGCTCTCGGAGTCGAGAGTTGAGCTTCAGATCCGAGGTGGTCAGTATGCCTTCGGCTCTGGCTAGGTCGGAGCGTACTGGCCCTTTGGATCCAATCGCATCAGCTCCGGCCCCGATCTGCTCGTCGGATCCGAGGGAGGGTCTGCTCTTGGATCCTAGGGAGAGCAAGCTCTCCTTCGGCATTTGACGTGGTGGAGAGGGTTCTGTCGAGGGATTCCAGGCCCCCGGCCTTAGCTACCGCTCCACCCTGCACTCCCTAGCAAACGGGTCTGACTTCCATCACCCGGCCCCAGGGACAGCCTGCTCAGACGTCCTTGTTGGAACAGGATGTGGTTGGTGAGGCCTCCTCGGATAGCCCCCCTGAGGAAGTTCCTCACAAACACAAGTGCAAAAGGAGGCATTTGGACTCCCCTGAGTCTTTGACAGAGGACACGTACTTGGAGGAAGGGGAAGGTTCCCCAAGATCACCCCCCCGAAGATGTCTCATTTGGAGACATCATGGAGATGCTCAGGATCAGAGGGGGGTGGTTCCCCCCAAAGCCTACCTCAGACGAGTCCGTGTTCCTGGAGGCATTTGAAGCAGGCCCGTCTACCTCTTGGGTGTCCCCTCCAGCCGATCCCCTGGTAGATCTGATCACTACCAGGGCATGGAGGGAGCCGGACACTGTGGAGCCCATCCCTAAGAGGCCAGACAGAATTCTTAGCCCCCCCCCTCGGACAGGTCACATTGGAGTAAGGGAACGCCTGTAGATGCCATGTTGGGGGCGGCAGCCACCAAAAGGGAACTGGCCCAGTAGAGTCCCTCGGTCCATCCCCCGGGCAAGGAGTCTCAGGCGATGGACCATTTGGGGAAGCGGATGTTTGCTTCAGCCACCTTCTCCATAAGATCGCTGAACTACATGGCACACATCATACGGCTCCAGCGGGATCTTATCAAAGAATACGCTGGGTTGCCCCCAGAGTCCATGTTGGCAGAGGACAAACAGGTGTACTCTACCCGAATGGCCACTCTCAGGTCTATTTCCAATACCTCTATGCGGCTACTGTCCCATGCTACGGAAGGAGCCACTAGAGCTAGCAGAGCGAGCGTCGTCCTAAGGCGACAGGCAGGTGTCCGCCACTGTGATTTCGCGGAACCCTTCAAGGCATCATTCGCTAATGCCCCGTTTCATGGTTCTGCCCTCTTTGGCAAGACCGTACGTGACACCTTGGTCCAGAGAGAGAAGGACAGGAAGACGTTATCTGTCGTCGGAGTCCGCTTCTCTGCTCCCCAGAGGTTCTTCTCAAAGAACCAAAAGGGACAGAAGAAGATGTGGTTCCGAAAGTCTCAACAATCCCGTTTCACTCCAGAAAACACATTCTTCAGAGGCAGAGGAGGACAGGGTGGACGTCACCCTAGAGGCAGAGGGGGCCCGAAGAACTTTGGGTCCAGAGAACCTTTCTCTGATCAGCCCACGCAGCAACCCTGAGGGGTTACCAGACTGCCCCACTCTGGAAGCAGTCGGGGAGCATTTCTCAAAGCACCTAGCAGCTTGGGAGTCCATCACGACAGACCGCTGGGTGCTTCGAATTATATCCAGAGGCTACGAGATTCCATTTCTCCATCCCCCTCTCAGACCCAGATATCTTCCCGATGTCCCACCCGATCAGAGGGAAGCCGCAGCTGCAGAAATTCGTCAGCTGCTAGAAAAAGGAGCGATCCAGCACGTCCCCCCAGACCAGTACAGATCAGGCTTTTACTCCAGGTTCTTCTTGGTGCCAAAAAAAGACAGGGGACTTAAGACCAATCCTCGACCTATCCCTCTTGAACCTGGCAATAGCCAAAGAAAAGTTCTGGATGGTCAGTCTTCAATCCATTCTCCCCCTCTTGCAGGAGAATGACTGGATGTGCTCCATAGACCTCAAGGATGCCTACTACCACATCTTGATGGACAGACGATCCAGGAGGTTTCTCCGCTTGAGGCTAGGAGCCAGATATTACCAATTCAGGGTCCTCCCCTTAGGTCTCACCACGGCCCCCCGGGTGTTCACCAAAGTGTTAACGGTGGTAGCAGCCCACCTGAAACTCCAGGGAATTCAGGTCTTTCCATACCTGGACGACTGGCTCCTGACCGCCCCCACAAGGCATCTACTCTGCACAGCCAGGAATTTCCTTCTTCGACTAGCTCCCTGGCTGGGGATCACGATCCATGCTGGAAAATCCTCCCTGCTCCTGACTCAGATCATAGATTTTATAGGAGCCAGGTTGGACACAAAACAGCTCTTAGCCTTCTTAACTCCGGACCGGATGCGATCTCTAAGACTCCATGTGCAGGCCATTCTTCATTGCCCAGCCCCTCCAACGGAATTGGTCCTGAGGGCCCTAGGCTCGATTGCAGCTACCATCAATCTCCTTCCCATGGCCTGCCTAAATATGAGGATTCTGCAATGGACCCTCCAAGTCCAATGGTCCTTCTTGCGTTATCCCCTGAGCCATTCTGTCCCTCTCAGCAGGGTTTGCAGGGGAGCCCTCTTATGGTGGCTCCAGTCTCTGGACTTCCAAAAGGGGTGCCCCTTCTCTATGTCCCCTCCCCTAGCCACGGTGACCATGGATGCCTCTCGCCTCAGGTGGGGGGGCATTGTTTGGGCAGGACCGTCCAAGGCATGTGGAACCAGACGGAGACCTCACTGCATATCAATGTCCTAGAAATGAGGGCGGTGCTGTTAGCATTGCAAGCACTTCAGAGCCTTCTTCCCATCGAGACTATTGCGATCCAAACGGACAATATGTCAGTCATTTGGTATATCAACAAACAAGGGGGAACCAGGTCCTATCCACTTTGTCGAGAGGCCATGAGAGCTTGGGAATGGGCGATTTCCACCAACCGCTTTCTCATAGCGACGCACATTCTGGGCTGGTCCAACATCCTACCAGACAAATTGAGTCGCACCATCCTCTCGCCGTACGAGTGGTCTCTGAATCCCAAAGTAGCAAAGCAGATCTTCTCCAAATGGGGTCAACCTTGTTGCGATCTTTTCACCTCTCCTTCAAACATGAAGTGCAACACCTACTTCTCTCTAATTCCCCCACCCGGGGAATCACCAAGAGACACTCTGGTGCATGCTTGGCCACCCGGTCTACTTTATGCTTACCCGCCTTTTCCTCTGATGCTGAAGTTTCTGCAGAAAGCCAGACGGTTGGGGAGCACAATAATCCTCATTGCCCCATTCTGGCCTCGTCAGGCATGGTTCCCATATCTATGGTCTCATCTAGTGAATCCTCCCTGGATTCTATATCCTGTCAGGGATCTGATATCTCACCCTTTGGGCCTGCCGGCCCCCAACCTGGACAACCTCAAGCTCGCGACTTGGTTGATCCAGTTCCACTGTTAGCTAGGACTCCCGGTATCTCTTCCCTGGTCAAAGCGATCCTAGTAGCTGCTCACAAGCCGTCTACTAGGAAAGTTTATCGTAGCAAATGGAAACGCTTTTCTATTTGGGCAGAACATCAGAAACTAGATCCTTTTACAGCTCCATTACCAGCTGTGCTGGATTTTCTGTCAGGATTATTTGATCAGGGTGCTAGCTCTTCCACAGTCAAAGTCCAATTGGTGGCAATCGCTCATTACCATGTTGGATGTGATCTTGGCCCTTTGACCACATCCAGATTGTGTAGGGCCTTCTTAAAAGGCACCTTCTTACTAAGACCTCCGGTGAAGGATGTAATTCCTCCTTGGGACTTATCGCTGGTACTCCAGACTTTAACAGCTTCTCCCTTTGAGCCTGCTGCTTTGGTAGATCTCAAATTCTTATCCTGGAAAACTGCTTTTCTGGTTGCTATTACTTCGGCGAAAAGGGTTTCGGAACTTCAAGCCCTTTGTGCCAAGCCACCGTACTTGACTTTCCACAAGGATAGGGTATTCCTCAGGACCAATCCCTCCTTTCTGCCCAAAATTGCTTCTGAATCTAACATCAACCAGTCTATTAATTTGCCAGTCTTCTTTCCCAGTTACCAAAATAAAGGCGAATACAAGTTACACTCTTTGGATGTACACAGCTAGTTAAGATTCTATTTGCACAGGATAGCCGGTCATAGGCAATCAGACCAGCTGTTTGTGTCCTTTGCTAAATCCAGTTTGGGGAAATCTGTTTCTAAAGTCACACTGTCCAGGTGGATTTCACAGTGTATTCTCCTGGCTTATGAGAGTTCTGGCCGGACTGCTCCTCATGGAGTCCATGCCCATTCTACTCAGTCTGTTTCTACCTCTGCTGCTTTTCGAGCTAGAGTTTCATTGGATGACATTTGCTCTGCTGCCACGTGGGTTTCTTCTCATACATTTATAAACCACTATAAGTTGGATCTGGTTTCCACAGGGAGAGCATCCTTTGGCTCCGTAGTGCTCTGGAACATCCTTCCATAAGGGCCTCCCAAGATTCAGGTAGCTGGGGACTCTGTCCCATAGGTTGATGCACAAATGAAGTTAACTACTTCAGATTAAGAAGTTATGTACTCAACATAACGTTCCATCTGAGTAGGTAAACTTCATTTGTCAGCAACCGTCCCTCCCTCCTTCCCCCTGACCTTGATGGTTATTTAGCTGAGCTCGAGGTTCAGACTTATGAGCTTTACCATGGCCTTGAGTTAGGTGTCTCAGGTTGTTAGTTGTTTTGTTATTATGTGAAGGTGGCAAATGCGATTTGAGGATTGGAAGGAGGTTGCAATGCAGTATGGGTAAGGGGAAGGAGCTTGGAGCTCAGATCTTTTTCCTTGGTATGCTGCCAGCTCAGATCCGTGTCGGATCCGTAACCCACAGGTTGCTGACAAATGAAGTTTACCTACTCAGATGGAATGTTATGGTGAGTACATAACTTCTTTTTCTGTTCTAATAGATACAAAACATATTCTAGAAGTGATAGAATATTTCTTTCCACACAGATAATGAATAAATTGACCAATAGCAAAGTTATATCCTGCCCAATCTCGGACCATAATACTATCATATTCGAACTTAATATTAATAACACCCATAGTGTCCAAATTAAAAGGATTCCAGCATATCTCACACAACATAAGGCTTTTCAATTATTCATAACAGAAGAGACACAAAACTTCATTAATATAAACTCAGCATCAGACACATATGATATATTTATTTGGGATGCTCTAAAAGCATATTTATATGGACAAATAAATAAATGGTTTCATAATAAGATGAAAATATGGGATAAAGATATAAGAATAATACAGGATAAACTGGACTCACTATACACAAATAATAAAGATAACTTGTCTTCAAATAATACAAGGGATGAGATATACAAACTAAATGAGGAATATATATCTATCCTACATCATAAAACAAAGATAACACTAGAAAAATATAGGATCTGAAGTAGTTAACTTAATTTGTGCATCAACCTATGGGTTATCGGATCCACATCGGATCCGAGCCGGCAGTTTCCAACAGCTAAGATCCGAGCCCCAATCTCCTCCCCCTTACCCATAGCTCCCTGCCATTCCTTCCTGACCCCAGATCTAGTTTGCCACGGTTACACCAGCAGCTTGATCTCGAGCTTCCAGGTCTTCAAGAGTTTTTCTGTTAGAAAAATCTTCTCTTTTTTGTTTATAGTTAGTTTTTGAGTGAGTTTTGTGTGTGTGTTACCTTTCCATTAG
Organism: Protopterus annectens; assembly: GCF_019279795.1. Taxonomy (NCBI): domain Eukaryota; kingdom Metazoa; phylum Chordata; order Ceratodontiformes; family Protopteridae; genus Protopterus; species Protopterus annectens. The sequence goes on from NC_056739.1 coordinate 1,493,963,097, forward strand.
TTTTAGAGTAATTGTTAGCCTTTCCTCCCCCGTTTCTCATGAGAGCGTTAGGGTGTGGGTGTGTGGGTGTGGTTTTGGGGCCTAGTGTGTGCGTTTTTAGATTATTATGTCTGAGGCCGCAAAAACTTTTTTCTCCAAGTGTACCAAGTGTGGCCATAAGCTTTCCCCAGCTGATGGCCACACTCGGTGCGTTATATGCCTTGGGGTTGAACACCTGTCTTCTGGCTGCTCTATTTTTTCAGCGTTCAACCCCAGGGCTATCAGGGACTGGAAGTCGAAGCTGATTCTGGTGGGACTTCTGCCCCCAGACTCGGCTCCATCCTCCGGTCCTTCCGTGGCTGCTGCAGCGCCTACTGATAGTTCCCTTCCCCTGGCTGGGACTCACCCTCCCACCTTGGGCCAGGAGGATAGGGAAGCCAGGAGGGAGAAGCACTGAAAAAAGCACCACAAGCGGCGGGCCTTCTCCTTCCCGGCTCCGTTCTCCCAGCTTTTTGCCGGGGCCGGAGGAGGATGAGGCCCGGTCTCCCTCGAGATCATCGAGGTGGCACTCCCGTCCCGCCTCGGTGTCCTCTTCTAGGTCCACGAGAAGCCTAACAGATGCAGACTTGGACCGGATGATGAGCAGGTTCCTCCAGGCCTAGCTGCAGATGGGAGTGCTCCTGCCTCCCCCCCTCTGGGGGGGAGCTCGACCCCTTTTGTCACCCCAATTGCTCCTTCCCCAACCTGCTTTCTGGGTTCGGGGTCTATGGAGCCGAGTAGCGTCGGAGCTGGGGGAATGTCGGCACTGATGGAGTCAGGTACTTCGGCGCCGACAGCACCCTTGAGTCTGTCGGGTCCCTTTTCTTTGGATCCAGGCTCTCGGAGTCGAGAGTTGAGCTTCGGATCCAAGGTCGTCAGTATGCCTTCGGCTCCGGCTAGGTCGGAGCGTACTGGCCCTTCGGATCCGATCGCATCAGCTCCGGCCCCGATCTGCTTGTCGGATCCGAGGGAGGGTCTGCTCTTGGATCCTAGGGAGAGCGGCTGTCCTTTGGCATTCGACGTGGTGGAGAGGGTTCTGTCTAGGGATTCCAGGCCCCCGGCCTTAGCTACCGCTCCACCCTGCACTCCCTAGCAAATGGGTCCGACTTCCATCACCCGGCCCCAGGGACAGCCTGCTCAGACATCCTTGTTGGAACAGGATGTGGTTGGTGAGGCCTCCTCAGATAGCCCCCCTGAGGAAGTTCCTCACAAACGCAAGTGCAAAAGGAGGCACTTGGACTCCCCTGAGTCTTTGACAGAGGACACGTACTTGGAGGAAGGGGAAGGTTCCCCAAGATCACCCCCTGAAGATGTCTCATTTGGAGACATCATGGAGATGCTCAGGATCAGAGGGGGGTGGACCCCCCCAAAGCCTACCTCAGACGAGTCCGTGTTCCTGGAGGCATTTGAAGCAGGCCCATCTACCTCTTGGGTGCCCCCTCCAGCCGATCCCCTGGTAGATCTGATCACTACCAGGGCATGGAGGGAGCCGGACACTGTGGAGCCCGTCCCTAAGAGGCCAGACAGAATTCTTAGCCCCCCCTCGGACAGGTCACATTGGAGTAAGGGAACCCCTGTAGATGCCATGTTGGGGGCAGCAGCCACCAAAAGGGAACTGGCCCAGTAGAGTCCCTCGGTCCATCCCCCGGGCAAGGAGTCTCGGGCGATGGACCGTTTGGGGAAGCAGATGTTTGCTTCAGCCACCTTCTCCATAAGATCGCTGAACTACATGGCACACATCATATGGCTCCAGCGGGATCTTATCAAAGAATACGCTGGGTTGCCCCCAGAGTCCATGTCGGCAGAGGACAAACAGGTGTACTCTACCCGAATGGCCACTCTCAGGTCTATTTCCAATACCTCTATGTGGCTACTGTCCCATGCTATGGAAGGAGCCACTAGAGCTAGCAGAGCGGGCGTCGTCCTAAGGCGACAGGCGGGTGTCCGCCACTGTGATTTCGCGGAACCCTTCAAGGTGTCATTCGCTAATGCCCCGTTTGATGGTTCTGCCCTCTTTGGCAAGACCGTACGCGACACCTTGGTCCAGAGAGAGAAGGACGGGAAGACGTTGTCTGTCATCGGAGTCCGCTTCTCTGCTCCCCAGAGGTCCTTCTCAAAGAACCAAAAGGGACAGAAGAAGATATGTTTCCGAAAGTCTCAACAATCCCGTTTTGCTCCGGAAAACACGTCCTTCAGAGGCAGAGGAGGAAAGGGTGGACGTCACCCTAGAGGCAGAGGGGGCCCGAAGAACTTTGGTTCCAGAGAACCTTTCTCTGATCAGCCCACGCAGCAACCCTGAGGGGTTACCAGACTGCCCCACTCTGGAGGCAGTCGGGGAGCATTTCTCAAAGCACCTAGCAGCTTGGGAGTCCATCATGACAGACCGCTGGGTACTTCGAATTATATCCTGAGGCTACGAGATTCCGTTTCTCCATCCCCCTCTCAGACCCAGATATCTTCCCGATGTCCCACCCAATCAGAGGGAAGCCGCAGCCGCAGAAATTCGTCAGCTGCTAGAAAAAGGAGCGATCCAGCACATCCCCCCAGACCAGTACGGATCAGGCTTTTACTCCAGGTTCTTCTTGGTGCCAAAAAAAGACAGGGGACTTAAGACCAATCCTCGACCTATCCCTCTTAGGTTCATAGGTTCATAGGTTCATACTAGGCTATCTGCCCGAGGGCATTTACAAGCCTAGCCCATCGTTTTGTGGCTTACGCCACCCCTTTAGTATGGGGAACTATACCCATTATTTTGCTGTGCCTCTGTCGAGCAGTGACACTGAGGTAATCCCTGGGGTATATCTGCGATCTCCCATCCATTGGTCAAGATTTCTCTCAACAAGGCCAGCGAGGTGCTCTGCCTCACATGTACCGGGATTTTGTTCCACAGCATAGGGAGTCTTTGGGTGATGAATCTATCCCTCCAGCACGTCCTATTAATAGCCGTGTCGAGGTTTAAGTCTCCCGCCCTTGTGGCTCTGATGGATCTAGATTTTTTGAGGTGAAGCATATTCATCAAATCTGGGTTTGACATGGCCTTGTATGTTAGGCAAAGGTCACCTCTGAGCAAGCGGTAAGCGACTGAATAGAGCTGTAGTTCTTTCAGTCGGGCAGCATAGGACAGATATTTGAGACCCTTTATCCTTTTGGTGAGGAACTTTTGTGGCCTCTCCAGCTGCTGCAAGTGTCGGGTCAGATACATTCCGAATGGGGCATTGTACTCAATCATTGGTCTGATGAGTGATGAGTAAAGGGAGACTATGACCTCCCTTGATCTAGATGAGAATCCCTTCATGATAAGGTGGGCAATGTAGAAGGTCTTCCTAACTACTTTAGCTACATGGGTGTTGAATGACAGACTACTATCAACCTGGGTCCCCAGGTCCCTGATAACTTCTTCTGTGGTCAGTGGATTGCCACCTATTTGGTAGCTAGGGGTAACCTTGTTTTTCTCGAAGGGTATGACTATGCATTTTTTGGCATTTAACTTTAGTCCGTGGCTCTGGCACCAGTTATCCATTTCTGTGAGACCCTTCTGAAGGATATCTGTGTCAGATGTGTTTTCTACTATGGCGCCCAGTTTGCACTCATCTGCAAACTTTGTCAGCCATAACCCTCCTGTGTTTGCTTGTACTTCGGAAAAGTAGATGCCAAACAAGAGTGGGCCCAGGACTGAGCCCTGTGGGACACCACTTGTGACAGGCTTTGAGTCTGACATGGCGCCAGCAACTCTGACCCTGTGGGTTCTGTCACTCAGCCAGTTTGCAACCCATCTTGTGATGTATGGGTTAACATTTAAGCTGATGAGTTTTTCAATGATACCCGAGTGGGGTATTGTATCGAAGGCCTTAGCCAGATTGAGGTAGGCTGTATGGACTGCCTTTCCCTCATCAATGGCTTTGGTGACTGTTTCGAAAAAGTCGACCAAGTTTAAAAGGCATGATCTGCCTTTGACAAAGCCAAACTGGGTTGGATCCAATGTCTGCAAATTCCCTATGTCTTTATTTATGAGGTCCATTATGATCCTCTCCATGGCTTTGCAGATAAGGCTTGTCAAGCTAATGGGCCGGTAATTTCCAGGGTCGGTGGAGGCACCGCCTTTGTGCAGTGGGACCACAGTTGCAGTGCGCCACTCCCTGGGTACGTATCCCGAGGTAAGACTTTGATTAAACAGCTGTCCTAGCTGTGGGTTTAATTCCTCATTGAGTTCGTGGAGCCTTCAGCCGGGGACACCATCAGGTCCCATGGATGCTGTGTTTTTTGCTTTGGAGAGAGCAGTTCTCACTTGGGCGCTGGAGATGTTTGGGGGGCTGCAATCGTTTGGTATAGATATCTCTCCTTTTGGTGGGGAGGGAGAAGTTTGCACTGAACCTGTCAGCCAGTATGTTGGCAATGTCTGTAGGATCAGTAATCTTCACATCATTTTGAACTAGTTCTGAGCATATCTGGGAGTTTCCTCCCAGGTTTCTAACATAGCTAAAGAAGGCCTTATGATTGTCTTTTGAGTCTTTAGCTATTTTTCTCTCGAAATTTGCTTTGGATGATTTTATGAGATCTCTTAGTTTTTTACTTATAGTGATCAAGGGTGTCTTACCTTTTAAGGATTTTGCTCTATCTTGTAGTAGCTTCCTCCTTTTGTTGTAGAGTTTGTTTATGGCTGGGGTCCACCAGACTGGACGCTTGCCTTTGGTACAAAGAGTCTTTGTTTTGCTTGCGATTGCCTTATCCATGCAGTCCTGCAGGTGCTGGTAGAAGGCATTTGTAAGTGATTCAGCGGCTTGAGTACTGTTTTCCCCCGGCTCTGGGGCCTTAAAGGAGACCACACTAGTCTTTAGAAGTGTGAAGTCGGCTTTTGAGAAGTTCTTTACTGTGGTCTTTTTTATTTCAGGTGGGGGTGGGATGAGGACCTCCAGCGAGATTAGTTTGTGATCTGATCTCACCAGTGAGGGGTATACTTCTGGTGTTGAACATTGTGCTCCCATGTTCGTGATGATGAGATCAAGTATGTTATCTCCTCTTGTGGGGATGGTGACTAGTTGTTCCATGGCATTTGAGTTTATGAATTCCAGGAACTTTTGGGCTAGGGTGTTTGGGCTTGAGTAGTGTTCCCAGTCTATATTAGGGTAATTGAAGTCACCTAGTATGATGGTGTTTGGTGATACATTTATCCCCTCTAGTGTTTTCAGGAAGGCCATGTGAGGTTCCTGAGTTTGTGAGGGTGGCCTGTAACATGCTACAATTTGCAGAGCAGTCTTGCCTATGGTTAATTGCACCTGGATGGTCTCCGATGCATCGTGCGTTGCCACCAGTCTTGAGGTGTGGGTGTCCTTGATGAATATGGATACCCCCCCTCCTTTCTTGGTATTGTCCGGATTTTGGGGCCGGAACGCATGATATGAGGTAAAACCTGATAATGCTGGGGTGCTCTCAGGAGCCTTGAACCAGGTTTCTGTCACAGCACAGACATCGATGTTCTCCATACTGAGAAGGGCCTCGAGTGCGTGCATTTTGAGATTTAGACTTCTGGCATTGAGCAGCATTACCCTTATTTTTTTCCTTTTTGTGTTCTAGGGTGGTAGGTTTAGAATTTGAGCCTTGCCTAAAAAGGCACTATGGGGTGGCAAGAGCCTTTGCCAATATCCGGAATCCCAGGGGTGACAGGTGCAAGCCGTCCCTTGAAGCAGCGTGGCTTGTCCAGCATGTCATCCCAGGCAGACAGACACTGGATCCCCTTTGAATGACACCAGTGTTTAAGCCAATTGTTAAAGCTGATCATCTTATCTCTGTATTGTGGCATCATTCTTGGTGAAGGTAGGATACTGCTCAAGGTCAGGGTCATACCTGCCTGGGCTACATAATCAGAGAGCTCCTCAATGTCTCTTTTCATGTAGTCCAAGGAGGTACGTCTCAGGTCGTTTACACCAGCGTGGACAATGACTGAGTCATATTTGTACCTGCTGTTGAGAGACCTGAGTGCTTGCGTTATGTGGCGGATTCTAGCTCCCGACAGGCCAGCTTACTCTGACCTTCTCCTTACTCAGTCTGGTGAGCGGGACGTCAGTGTGTCTGACTATGGAGTCACCAATGACTAGTGTGTCTGGCATTGTGTTTGGCCTTAAGGGCTGTGACTGTTTGACACTCTGACTGTGAGGTCTATGTGTTGCAGGTGTTGTGTTCTGAGGTGGTGGTTGTTTGGGTGTCTGCTTTGGTGGCCTCTGCTGTTTTGGTAGATTTTTGATCAGAGCCTCCGAGTATGTCTTTGTGTGTTTATGTGTATGATTTGAGGTTGTAATGGTACTATGTGAGACTGGGTCTATAGTGTGTGTGGTAACCTTCTCCTCCTGACTGGTCTTGCCAGTCCTATGTTGAGAGAGCTCAGCCTCCAGTTTGGCCGTATAGTTGCATCTCTCGCATGTATTTGTGTTTTGTGGGAGGAGGAGAGGGTTGTCTGTGTACATGAGGCAATTGTAGCATTGCCTCAATATTCCCAGGTTCACCAGCTGAGCAGGAGAGGACACTAGCAACTGATCCCTCGACATGCTAGAAGGATAGACAAAAAAAACTTTAAAAAATATTCCGGGGGACGTGGGTGCCCGAGCAATAGCCAAAGAAAAGTTCCGGATGGTCAGTCTTCAATCCATTCTCCCCCTCTTGCAGGAGAATGACTGGATGTGCTCTATAGACCTCAAGGATGCCTACTACCACATCTTGATGGACAGACGATCCAGGAGGTTTCTCCACTTGAGGCTAGGAGCCAGATATTACCAATTCAGGGTCCTCCCCTTTGGTCTCACCACGGCCCCCCGGGTGTTCACCAAAGTGTTAACGGTGGTAGCGGCCCACCTGAGACTCCAGGGAATTCAGGTCTTTCCATACCTGGACGACTGGCTCCTGACCGCCCCCACAAGGCATCTACTCTGCACAGCCAGGAATTTCTTTCTTCGACTAGCTCCCCGGCTGGGGATCACGATCTATGCTGGAAAATCCTCCCTGCTCCTGACTCAGATCATAGATTTTATTGGAGCCAGGTTGGACACAAAACAGCTCTTAGCCTTCTTAACTCCGGACAGGATGCGATCTCTAAGACTCCATGTGCAGGCCATTCTTCATTGCCCAGCCCCTCCAGCGGAATTGGTCCTGAGGGCCCTAGGCTCAATGGCAGCTACCATCAATCTCCTTCCCATGGCCTGCCTAAATATGAGGATTCTGCAATGGACCCTCCAAGTCCAATGGTCCTTCTTGCGTTATCCCCTGAGCCATCCTGTCCCTCTCAGCAGGGTTTTCAGGGGAGCCCTCTTATGGTGGCTCCAGTCTCCGGACCTCCAAAAGGGGCGCCCCTTCTCTATGTCCCCTCCCCTAGCCACGGTGACCATGGACGCCTCTCGCCTCAGGTGGGGGGGCATTGTTTGGGCAGGACCGTCCAAGGCACGTGGAACCAGACGGAGACCTCACTGCATATCAATGTCCTAGAAATGAGGGCGGTGCTGTTAGCATTGCAAGCACTTCAGAGCCTTCTTCCCATCGAGACTATTGTGATCCAAATGGACAATATGTCAGTCATTTGGTATATCAACAAACAAGGGGGAACCAGGTCCTATCCACTTTGTCGAGAGGCCATGAGAGTTTGGGAATGGGTGATTTCCACCAACCGCTTTCTCATAGCGACGCACATTCTGGGCTGGTCCAACATCCTACCAGACAAATTGAGTCGCACCATCCTCTCGCCGTACGAGTGGTCTCTGAATCCCAAAGTAGCAAAGCAGATCTTCTCCAAATGGGGTCAACCTTGTTGCGATCTTTTCACCTCTCCTTCAAACACGAAGTGCAACACCTACTTCTCTCTAATTCCCCCACCCGGGGAATCACCAAGAGACACTCTGGTGCATGCTTGGCCACCCGGTCTAGTTTATGCTTACCCGCCTCTTCTCCTGATGCTGAAGTTTCTGCAGAAAGCCAGACGGTTGGGGAGCACAATAATCCTCATTGCCCCATTCTGGCCTCATCAGGCATGGTTCCCATATCTATGGTCTCATCTAGTGAGTCCTCCCTGGATTCTATATCCTGTCCGGGATCTGATATCTCACCCTTTGCGCCTGCCGGCCCCCAACCTGGACAACCTCAAGCTCGCGACTTGGTTGATCCAGTTCCACTGTTAGCTAGGACTCCCGGTATCTCTTCCCTGGTCAAAGCGATCCTAGTAGCTGCTCACAAGCCGTCTACTAGGAAAGTTTATCGTAGCAAATGGAAACGCTTTTCTATTTGGGCAGAACATCAGAAACTAGATCCTTTTACAGCTCCGTTACCAGCTGTGCTGGATTTTCTGTCAGGATTATTTGATCAGGGTGCTAGCTCTTCCACAGTCAAAGTCCAATTGGCGGCAATCGCTCATTACCATGTTGGATGTGATCTTGGCCCTTTGACCTCATCCAGATTGTGTAGGGCCTTCTTAAAAGGTACCTTCTTACTAAGACCTCCGGTGAAGGATGTAATTCCTCCTTGGGACTTTTCGCTGGTACTCCAGACTTTAACAGCTTCTCCCTTTGAGCCTGCTGCTTCGGTAGATCTCAAATTCTTATCCTGGAAAACTGCTTTTCTGGTTGCTATTACTTCGGCGAAAAGGGTTTCGGAACTTCAAGCCCTTTGTGCCAAGCCACCGTACTTGACTTTCCACAAGGATAGGGTATTCCTCAGGACCAATCCCTCCTTTCTGCCCAAAATTGCTTCTGAATCTAACATCAACCAGTCTATTAATTTGCCAGTCTTCTTTCCCAATTACCAAAATAAAGGCGAATACAAGTTACACTCTTTGGATGTACACAGATAGTTAAGATTCTATTTGCACAGGATAGCCGGTCATAGGCAATCAGACCAGCTGTTTGTGTCCTTTGCTAAATCCAGTTTGGGGAAATCTGTTTCTAATGTCACACTGTCCAGGTGGATTTCCCAGTGTATTCTCCTGGCTTATGAGAGTTCTGGCCGGACTGCTCCTCATGGAGTCCATGCCCATTCTACTCAGTCTGTTTCTACCTCTGCTGCTTTTCGAGCTAGAGTTTCATTGGATGACATTTGCTCTGCTGCCACGTGGGCTTCTTCTCATACATTTATAAACCACTATAAGTTGGATCTGGTTTCCACAGGGAGAGCATCCTTTGGCTCCGCAGTGCTCCGGAACATCCTTCCATAAGGGCCTCCCAAGATTCAGGTAGCTGGGGACTCTGTCCCATAGGTTGATGCACAAATGAAGTAAACTACTTCAGATTAAGAAGTTATGTACTCAACATAACGTTCCATCTGAGTAGGTAAACTTCATTTGTCAGCAACCGTCCCTCCCTCCGTCCCCCTGTCCTCTTCAGATGTTCATAGATATTCCTGCTTCATGGTGGATTGTATCCAGTTTACACTAGGCAGGTTGTGATTGCAGGTCTTGCTTTTAGGCAAACTTGATCTGAGGTCAGGAAAGGATGGCAGGGAGTTATGGGTAAGGGGAGGAGCTTGGGGCTCGGATCTTAGCTGTTGGAAACTGCCGGCTCGGATCCGATGTGGATCCGATAACCCATAGGTTGCTGACAAATGAAGTTTACCTACTCAGATGGAACGTTATGGTGAGTACATAACTTCTTATTTCTTGCTTATTCTGTAAATCCTAAACATCTATCAAACCTTAAGAATAAGACCAAAATATTAAATAAATATAATTATATTAAAGAAATACATTCTGCAAAAAAGAAAAGTACATAGTATGCAAGATATATTAGAAGAGTTTAGAAGTCACTTTCATGATATTAATCAATCCACAACAAATTCAAACACAAGATAACATAAGAGATTATATTAACAAGAATATATATAATAAACTAAACAAACAACAAATAGAAGTTATTGATAAACAAATTACTTTATCTGATATACAAACATTTGATTCTCGGCTTGGCTTGGGAGTGCCTTCTGTGTGGAGTCTGCATGTCCTCCCCGCGGTTGGGTAGCATTCGAAAGACATGCATGCGTAAATGGGCGTCGAGCTGGCACCTTGGCATTTTGTAAAAAGTCTACTGCCAATCATTAGCAGACCGGAGTTCCGCTGTGGCGACCCCTTACCGGGAAAAAGCCGAAAGACAAACAACAACAACAACAGCAAAGTCAAGTAAGTAAGCTTAAACTAAACAAAGCTCCAGGTAACGATGGAATTATTCCTGAAATATATAAGATAATGCCCAAAATGGCTATTTCCTTACTACACAAAGTATATATATATATATATAGATATATATATATATATATATATATATATATATATATATATATATATATATATATATATATATATATATATATATCATATTACACCCCCATCCTGGAAATATACATTTATATCCCCTATTTTAAAATCAAACAAAGACCCAAAATTCTATTCCACATACAGACCAATATCTTTACTGAATATTGAATATATGATGTTTATGAATATATTCTCAGAAAGATTGAAGAAATTCTTACCCCACTTAATAGACGAAGACCAGACAGGATTTATAACTAACAGAAGTACTTTTGATATTATAAAACAAACCCTAGCTATTATAGACTTCTCACAAAAGAAGAAAAGGAACGTATCATTAATTAGTCTTGATATTAATGTGGCCTTTGATTCTATTAACTGGATCTATCTATTTACTCTTTTGGAATGCTTACATTTTTCACATAATTTTATTAATCTTCTAAAACATTTATATGAAGAAACCTATGATATATATCAAAATAGGGTCATATATTTCCAATACAATATCTATTACAAAAGGCAACAAACAAGGATGTCCTCTCTCTCCTCTACTATTTATTTTGATCTTGGAACCCTGGGAAAATGAAATAAGAAACAATAAAGAACTAGAGGGTTTGGAAATGGATAAAGACAATATAGCCAAAATCCAGCCATTTGCAGATGATGTTCTTATCACCACAAAGGGAAATGACTCCTCATTCATGTCATTATATGAATCAATTAAAACATTTAAAATGATGTCTGGTCTATCATTCAATGACAATAAAACAAACATTCTACCCATATATGCTAATAATAAAAAAATAAAAAAAAATAAAGAAAAGGATGATAGGAAATAATACATATCACATTACTAATGCAGCTCAAATCACATATCTTGGAATCATTCTTGCCAAAGACATTAAATCAATAATTCAATTAAACTATAACAAATGTTTACAAAATATCCAAGAATTATTTTCAAAATGGAATACAATAATATTTACTACTGAAGAAAGACTAACCATTATAAAAATGATAATTCTACCTAAAATCTTATACATAATACAATCCATTCAAATTCTACCCTCAAAACGGTTTATAAATAAACTAAACACTTTAATACTAACATTCTCTTAGTTACAAAAAAAAACTAGAATTACTATTAATAAACATACTAACAGCTGGAAGAATGGTGGAATAGCTTTCCCAGATCTAAATCTCTATTCGATTTCCGCTATAATCAGATCAATTTCTGAGCTCTTAGATATAGCCTATTTAGCTAAATGGAAATCTTTATGGGAAGTATCAGCCATGGAACTTATAATGAGACCAACAACATATCAACTAGAATTCATAAACACACCTTTTATATGGATCTTAAAAGAATATTTTATCTTACATACTAATCCTAATCATACTGCCAGTTACATACATAATATTATAATTAACTTTAGAAACGTTATATATAAACATGTTAAACATAAAGACTACTTTTTTTTTGTTATTTCCTATAGCATATACACAAAAGACTTTTGTTACCTCAGATATTAACAAAATTTCTCAACTGAAAAACAATGAACTCAAATACTGGTTCCAGCTAACTTATGAATACAAGACTAGTTCAATGGATCATATTATACAGGAATATAAACTTAATAATTCCTTATGGTTAGATATACAAACACTTATAGAATATCTTGATAATAAGCTGAAACTAGCTTCACCAACTAGCAAACATGACACCAAGATATTATTATAATTTCTTCAATCAACATTATTACACCAGCATACATATTCAGGTAGTCTCTCCTTTATTTATAAAATTTTAAAAGAAGAAACATTTTCTTGCACAAATAACTACTGACGTTATTATAGTTTAATTACTCATAATTCCCCAAGTGAGCAAGATAAGGTTAATATACTAGAATCAGCTGGGAAAACATCATTTTCTCTGAAGTGGAAGATTTACACATGGAGATTCACAAATAATGGACAAAATTAATAAAAAAACAGAACATCTGTAATAGATGCAACTCTAACTGGGCACATATGTTTTTGACTGTCCAAACTTAAATATCTTTTGGAATAAAGTAAATGACTTTTTACAAGCACTTTTTTCAGACAACTTCATATTGAATAAATCATTAATCATATTTAATACACCTGTTCCACAATGTGTTAGGAGAACCAAATACTCATTACTATGGACTATATTGGCAGTGGCTAGAAAGATCATAACAAAAAATTGGATTTCAAAACATCCTCCTACATTTTCTGAGTTTTCTAATTTATTAAAAGAAGTTAGTCATTTACAGATAAGAACCATAACCTCTAGAACATCTAGAAAGACATTTGAATATCATTTATGGGTTAACTTACAAAATATGTTGGAAAAAATTATCGTTTTGCATAAAGGTAATTGACTTTCCTTGTCATTCATGAGAACAAGTTACAAAAGAAAGGTTATAGTGTATGTTAATGTATAAATACTGGATGTCTATATACATACTTTAATATGTTTGCTTTGTTATTCGTATATTCATATTTAAATGCTTTAAATATATGTTATCATTTTGTAAATCTATAATGTAAATTATCTTATATATGTCTATGTGATTGTTTTCATTATAATCAAAATCAATAAAACTGTTTTAAAAAAAAAAGGGCAGAGGTGTGACATTCCTATAATACCTCTGATCCATTTTAAACTAACATTCCATCAGACTTAATGAAAGAAGATGGTATTTTTTTGTTAAAATGAAAATCATCATCACTACAAGAAAAAAGGGACATTTTGGAAACAAATATTACAGTATTAAACCTAAGCACTTTCATTCCCATAGACTACCCATTTATGCTTACACGTAACAGCCATTTTACCTAATGGTCATCCAAGAATAGATTATTTTTTCTAGACAACATTTCTGTATTAATAACATCTTTTTGCAACAAAACAAACATGTTATGCTAAATATATTGTTTTAAAACAGCAGAAATTACCAGATAAAGTTCCTTTTAATGCCTTGTCCATTTCTTAGGTCTCCAAAATCAATATTTTCAAATAATTTTTTAAGCTTGCACACAATCCCCCCTTCTATTAAAAGGCTGTACTCCCTGTTTGCATTATGCATATGCAGACATAATCTTTTTTATATTAATAGTCTTCACAGAGCATATTGCAGCTTTTTGGGGGAATTTATCTAGCGCCCCCATGGATCTGGCTAGACTGTGCACACTATTTGACAGGTAAATCTCCTCCCATCCATTCCTTTAATGCCTACTACCAGTATTTACCTGAGCTGTGGTGTTTAAAAGTAACCCCTTGCCTTCAACATGGATAAGGTCGCAGTAGCTGCTCAGCCATTCCTCCTCCCCATTTGGGCCCACTATTACAATCCAGGTTGCCTGAGTCAGAGTCATAGACTCATCTTTCTGTACCACAGAGCCTCATATGAAAAATTATATGCTTTTCAATTAACATTGTTTAGCAGAGGCATCTGCCATTCCTCACCAATATACTGCTAACAAATCTTGATATAAACACATACAAACAGTAAGTGTCTTATACTTTATTCCCATCACATTCACTCAATTTCTGCACATATTCTCCTTATTTTGTGGTCATTACTTCTTAATTTTTTGTGGGGGTGGGAAGTCCAGCACCTGCTGACAATTTGGTCAGTCATGTAAACTGTCTATTCATTTCCTAGCAAGTAAGAGCTGATTGCAGCGCAGCTGACATCCAAACTGCCATATGGGGATTTTCTGAGACTGTGCCCTGGTGCCCCATCCTGTGCAAGCACTCAAAATAGGGGTATATAATGGTGTATAAAAAAGAAAACAATATTACAGTATTAAACCTAAGCACTTTCATTCCCATAGACTATTCTTGTATGCTTACATGTAACAGCCATTTTACCTAATGGTCAACCAAACGTAAATCATTTTTTCTAGCCAACATTTCTGTATTAACAACTTATGTCGATGTTACCAGCTTACACAAGTGATGTAGTGTCTTAGGCAGTACCATCCTGTTATCTCAAGCTGATAGCTCCTACTAGGTCCCTGGACTACATCAGAGATTTATTAACAGGAGCTACATCCCATGGTATGCCAGTTGGGGCTTACATTTCTGATCATCCGAAACACTAAGTTGCACCAACCATAACCAAAAAATGTACATACAAAATCATACCTAATACTTAAAGCAAAATTGGTAACTATTTGAAATATTGGCACCCTCTAAAGTGATTTCCAAAACACAGAGACTGAATGGCTGAAAAAACAAACTTACTTATAAGTCCAGATGGCCATTATTTGGAATAGTTCCTCTTCAGCAAGTTATGACAATCTCAAGATTTGGTATTTTGAAGGAGAAGAGCGATGTTTGAGATTCTTTATTCTCCTGTATGTCTCCTTTTTTTCAGCTTGTCAGCAATCAGCATTTCATGCACTGAAATCTCAGAAGGAAGCCACCCACCTCTCAACAGATATTTACATTATGTATTGCTCACACTACAGTAAACTCAAGCAAGCTGGCATACTACACAGACAAAATAGCAGTACAGTAAATTAAATATACCTACCCTTGCATACTATTACAATCAGTAGTTATCCACTCACACTCAGTAATAACAAAATGTAAAGGATGGTCCTAGCACATGCATAACATAACATCTAAACATACCACCCCTCTAAAAATATTATAAACACTGCTTTGCCCCCACACCCATTAACGTTTATATATTAAATTCATGGTCAAACAGTTATGGAAAAGTGAATCTCCTATCTTCCATTTTATGGTGAGTATAACTGTTGACGTTTTCTGTAAAGAAATCTGCACTCAACAGGAATCTGTATGTTCTCCCTATGTTCGCTCTGGTTTCCTCCCAAATTCCAAAGATGTGCAGTAGGTGGACTGGACATATTAAACTGACTATAGGTGTGTGTGTGCATGCAAGTGTGTGATGTGAAAGAACTACAGCAGCAGGGCTAGCCACCCAGCACAGTAAACCTTGGCTCTAGATGATTGTCACTGTTGAAGTGACATCCCGATCCCATGTGCAAAAATGGAAAAAAGAGGTTGTGACTGGATTGATGGAAATGTGTATATAGATAATACTGCTTTTGATGAGGAGTATCATCTGTGGTGAAGCTGATTGAATTATGCTACAGTTAAACTTCAGTAGGTTGATTGCAGAAAAGTTAAAAATTGTTGCCTTCTTTAAAGTTCAGAAACCCTGGAGTTAGTTTATTAATTCATTTATTATTTATTTGTTTGTTTATGTCATATTTGTTTCTTCTGAGAAACTCCAACTGGATTGTCAAAAAACAATTTTCAGTGGAGGCCCGGTGAGAAAAGCTCCAAGTTATACTAGTTTACAGAAAAAGAAAATTGACGTGCATTAATACAATGCAGGAAGAATGTAATATGCATTTTTAGTAGAAAAAAACATGAATTTAGTGTTGTAAATAGGAAGTACAGTGAAATATTTCATTTTGTACAATAACAAACAGTTCTTTTCATTTTGTAAGTATACACATACAGAAGTAAAACAATTAGTAAAATATGTCAGTGAAAATAGTATTATTTATAAAACAGAAACTAAAAACTAGTTTAATATTAGGCTGTGGAGGTTTGGAGGTGGTTGCAGGGCTAGATTTTCTTGAGGGGAAACATTGATGAGATTACACTTGCAGTGGGGTATGTCGAGTAAGAGATTTTATTTATTTATTTAACATTTGTTTACCAGGAAAATCCAACTTGGAATGAAGCCAGTTTTACAATTTTACCAGAGGCATGTCTTTGTAATGTTGGAGGAAACTGGAGCACCCAGAGGAAACCCACATAGACACAGGGAGGACATGCAGACTCCGTACAGAAGGAACCCAGCCGAGAATTGAACGGAAGAACTTGCTGTGAGGCAACAACGCAGCTGCTGCACCACTAAGCCATCCTAATTTTATGCTTTTTGATTAAAGTTTGTTGACATGCTGTTGGTCATATGTCACTTGATAGAGAGATCCATAGTTTGGCTTCATGGCAGGAGTATATTGCACTGCAATTGGAGTTGAAAGCTCAGGCTACTTTGCCAAGACCAGTAGTTTCTGACCCCAATGATTGTGATGCAGTACACCACTCTAGCAGTGCTTGTGCTGCTGGAAAGTTTGGGGATTGGTAGAGGATATGTTGAGCTATTTTTAGATGAAAGAGATTGAGATGGTTAGGGTGATCAAGCCATGCCAGTTTTTCAAGGGTGATGCAGTGCTGACATTAGTTGTATGTATTTGAATACTTATATGTGTGCGCGTGTGTGTGTGTATATATATATATATATATATATATATATATATATATATATATATATATACGTATAAGTATTCACTGAAAGCCCACTTTACTGAAAACTCATTTGACTGAAACTCATTTAGCTGAAAAGTTATATATGGCCTTTTCCCCACTGTAGTGCGATCCTTGAGTTAGTATATATATTAAGGGGGGCATAGCCCCCCACATATTATAAACATTTTAAACTATACACATTGATACTTACAAGTGCAATGAATAACTGTTTCCAGAAGAGAATATATAACCAACATATGTGGGGGGCTTTGCTCCCAACACCCCCCCCCCACACCCCCCCTTAATATATATACTAACTCCAGAATCGCACTACAGTGGGGAAAAGGCCATATATAATTTTCATTTAAATGAGTTTCAGTCAGATGAGTTTTCAGTGAAGTGGGCTTTCAGTGAAGTGATCCCACTGATTTCATTTTCAGTGAAGTGTACTTTCAGTCAAATGAAGTAGACCCATATATGTATGTGTATATAATATATATATATATATATATATATATATATATATATATATATATATATATATATATATATATATGGGTTCATAGGTGTGCACTAGGCTAATGGCCCTGGAGCTTTTACAAGCCTAGCCCATAAGATTACCCTGGCATTGTGCCATCCGACCTTAGTTCCCAGTGCCTCTGGAGTGACCCCCGGGGTGAATTTTCTATTTCCCATCCACTCATCAAGATTTCTCTTGAAGAAGGCTAGTGAGGTGCTCTATGCATAGGAAGTCTATTCCATAGCATGGGCAGTCTCTTATAGGTTCATAGGTTGATACTAGGCCATATGCCCTAGGGCATTTATAAGCCTAGCCAGAGTGTGTTTGGCTTTCGCCACCCTTTTAGATTAGTTGACTGTGCCTCTGTATAGTAGGTCACAGAAGGTAGCCCTTTTAAGGTTAGTTTACTGTACCTCTGTCAAGCAGGGATACAGAAGAGATCCCAGGGGTAAACTTACGATCTCCCATCCACTCGTCAAGACTTCTCTTGAAGAGGGTCAGTGAGGGACTCTGCCTAACATGGATTGGGATTTTGTTCCAGAGTGAGGGAAGCCTCTGGGATATCCATCTGTCCCTCCAGTATGTTGTATTTATTTCTGTGCTGAGGTTCAAGTCCCTGGAGTGTGTAGCTCTAAGGGATTTGGATTTCCTGAGGTGAAGCATGTCCATTAATTCTGGGTTGGACATGGCTTTATACGTCAGACACAGATCGCCTCTGAGTAGGCGGTACACAACTGAATAGAGCTGGAGTTTCTTTAGCCAAACTGCATAGGGCATCTGTATGAGCCCCTTGATTCTCTTGGTGAGGTACCTTTGAGGTCTTTCCAGTTGCTGCAGGTATCAGGTAAGGTACATCCCAAATGGGGCATTGTATTCAATTATGGGCCTGATAAGTGATGAGTAGAGGGGTACAATGACCTCTCTTGATCTAGATGTGAACCCTTTTGTGATAAGGTGGGCTATATAGAAGGTCTTTCTAACCACTTTGGGAAACGTGATTGTCAAAGGAGAGATTGCTATCTACTTGGGTCCCCAAGTCCCTAATTACTTCTTCCGTACTTAATGGATTACCACCTATGTGGTATGAACCTATGGGTTATGAACCTGTCCCTCCAGCATGTTCTGTTGATTGTGGTAATGAGGTTGAGGCCTCTGGAGCATGTGGTGTGGAGGGATTGGGATTTCTTTAGATGTACCATTTCTAACAGAGCTGGGTCAGACATGGCTCTGTAAATCAAGCAGAGATCGTCTCTAAGTAGGCGATATGAGACTGAGAATAGTTGGAGTTTTTTTTGAGTCTGTCCATGTTGGACAAGTGTTTAAGGTCTAGGATCCTCTTTGTGAGGTACTTGTGTGGCCTCTCCAGTTGTTGCAGGTGTCTAGTGAGGTACATGCCAAATGGGGCATTGTACTTGAAGATTGGCCTAATGAGGGAAGAGTAGAGGGAGACAATGACCTTTTTCTTCCTGGATGCAAAACCCTTAGTAATGAGATGTGCCACATAGAAGGACTTTCTGACTACAGTGGCAATGTGGTGGTCAAAAGAGAGGTTGCTGTCAACCTGTGTTCCCAGATCTCTTATAACACCTTCTGTGTTCAGTGGACTACCATCAATGTGGTAATTCAAGGGAACCGGGTTTTTCCCAAGGGGGATGACGACACATTTTTTGGCATTGAGCTTAAGGTCATGGTTCTGACACCAGTCATTGGTCTCAGTGAGGCCTTTCTGTAGGATGTCAACATCACTTTGGGAATTAATAATAGCTCCCAACTTGCAATTGTCTGCGAACTTTGTCAGCCAGAGTCCCTTCGTGTTGGCCTGGACTTCACAGAAGTAGATACCATACAGGAGAGGACCCAGGACTGAACCCTGTGTGACTGCACTTGTGACTGGTCTGCAGTCTGACTTGGAGTCAGCTACTTTCACACTGTGGGTTCTATCTATGAGCCAGTTTACAACCCACCTAGTGATATAGGGGTTGATGCCTAGCTTAGTGATTTTTTCTATGATCCCTGAGTGGGGAATGGTATCAAAGGCCTTGGCCAGATCAAGGTAGGCTGTATGAACCACTTTACCTTCATCCACAGCTCTGGTGACTGACTCACAGAAGTCGACTAAGTTGAGCAGGCATGCTCTACCCTTCACAAAACCAAACTGTGTAGGATCCAGAGTTTGGAGATTCCCTATATCTTTGTTTATTAGGTCCATGATGATGCATTCCATAGCTTTGCATATCAGACTCACCAAGCTAATGGGGCGATAGTTCCCAGGGTCTGTAGTCACTCCTCCTTTGTGTAGAGGGATGACTGTAGCAGTGCGCTATTTGGTAGGGACAAAGCCTGAGCTGAGGCTGTGATTGAACAGGGCACACAGGTGAGGTGCCAGTTCACTCTGTAGTTCATGTAGAACACAGCCAGGGATATTGTCAGGTCCCATAGAAGCTGTATTCTTGGCCTTGGACAGTGCTGTTTTAACCTGTGCAGCAGTAATAATGGGTGCCTGGCAATCTGCTGGTATTGTGATTGGTCCTTGGGGGGGGGGGGGGATAAAATTGGCACTGAATCTATCGGCCAGTATATTGGCAATATCTTTTAGCTTGGTATAGCAGGTACCATTGTGCAGTAGCTCAGAGCAAATCTGGGTATTGCCGTGGAGATTCTTTACATAACTATAGAAGGCATTGTGTTTGTCTTTACTATCTGCTGCAATTCTGTTTTCATAACTAGCTTTAGAGGATTTGATGAGGGATCTCAACTTTTTGTTGAGGCTGATAAGGGAGTTTTTCCAGTCTTGGGACTTTACCTTATTCCGCATCAATTTCCTCCTTCTGTTGTAGACTTTGTTTATGGCAGGGGACCACCCGATTGGTTTCCTTTTTTTGGAGGAGAGTGTCTTGGTTCTATTGGGTATGGCGAGATCCATGCATTTGTGTACGTGTTCGTACAGTGCATTGGTGTATGATTTGGTGGTCATGCAACTATTCTCCATTTGGATGGGTGCAGTGAAGTTAGGCACCTCTGTTTTTAGGAGCCCAAAGTTAGCTTTGGATAAATTTTTCATGGTGGTTACCTTTGCGGGGAGGGGGGGGGGTGGTATGTGGATTTCCAAGGTGATTAGTTTGTGGTCGGATTTAACCAGGGAGGAGTTGACTATTAGTGTAGAGCAATGGTCACCCATGTTAGTAATGACCAGGTCAAGGATGTTGCTACCTCTAGTGGGGGTAAGAACGAGCTGGTCCAGGGCATTGGAATTAATGAATTCCAGGAAACTTTGGGCAAGTGTATTGGTACATGAGTAGTTTTCCCAGTTAATGGAGGAGTAGTTGAAGTCACCCAATATGAGAGTGTTAGGTTGGACCCTAATATTCTCCAGGGTGCGTAGGAACGTGGAGTGTGAGTATTGGGACATGGTTGGGGAACTGTAGCAGGCTATGACCTGAATCACTGTTTTACCCAATGTTAGCTACACCTGAAGTATCTCAGTTGCATTATGCTGGGCTACCAGTCTAGAGGTGTGCACATTCTTTATGAATATGGAAACAACACCGCCTTTGGAGCTTTGGTCCAAGTTCTGGGGCCAAAAGGTGTGGAATGAGTTATATCCTGGTAGTGCAGGGGTGCTTTCTGCTGCCTTGAACCAGGTCTCTGTTGCAGCACAAATGTTGACATTCTCCATTTTAAGGAGTACTTTGAGTGAGTGCATTTTGAGATTTAGACCTCTAGCATTGAGCAGCATGACCCTCATATTGCATTTGTTTGTAGCTGTTATGGTGGTAATTTGGTCTTTGGAGCACCACCTAAAAAAGGCACTACAGGTGTGGCAAGAGCCTTGGCCAGTATCTGGAAGCCCAGGGGTGACAGATGCAGGCCATTTCTGGTAAACAAGGTCTGTCAATCATGTCATCTCAGGCAGACAGATACTGGATCCCCTTAGAATGACACCAGAAACTTAGCCAGTTGTTGAAATCAACCATTTTCTGCTTGTACTGTGTTATCATTCTGGGTGATGGTAGGATGCTGCTCAGGGCTAGGGTCCTACCCACGTGGGGCATAATCTGGGAGCTCCTCCATGTCTCTTTTCATGTAGTCCAGGGAGGTACATCTCTGGTTATTCACACCCACATGTACAATGACAGAGTCATATTTATACCTGTTGCTGAGGAGCCTGAGTGCATGTGTTATGTGGTGGATCCTGGCACCTGACATGCAGCTGACTGTTACTTACTCCTTATTCAACCTAGTGAGTGGGACATCAGCGTGCCTCACTATTCAGTCACCTATGACTAGTGTGTTGGACATGCTGTTTTGCCTTTGAGGCTTTGGTTGAGTGGCACACTGTTTAGCAGAGTTATGTGTCTTGTGATTAGTGTTGTGTTGTGGTGGTCGATTGCATTTCTGCCTTGGAGGTCTCTACTGTTTGGGTAGATTTTTATTGAGAGCCACCGCGAAGGTGGGTGTGTGGTTTGTGTTTTTATGTGAAGGCAGTGTTGGTGTGTGTTCTGGAGGGCTATGTGTTCCATGTGGTGTGGTGCAAGTGTTGACCTTCTCCTCTTGACCAGCTATTCTGGTCTTAACTGGAGAGTGCGTGGCTTCCAATTTGGATATATAAGTGCATCTCTTACAAGTCAAAGTGTTGAGAGGTAAGAGGAGAGGGTTGTCACTGTACATAAAGCAGTTGCTACATTGCCTCAGGATGCCCAAGTTCACCAGGTTAATAGGAGAAAGCACAGGGAACTGACATTTAGACATACCTGGAGGGCTGGGCATTAATAAGAAGTACTGGAGCTATTTCCTTGAAGAACATTTAGTGCTGGTAGCACTTTTGTGTGCTACAATAATTGCTACAAAAAGTCTGGTAAAGTGCTAAACTAATAAGCTAGTAAATATGTAGGAGAGGAGAGAACTAGCAGATCTAAGGGAAAAATTTAAGAGCAGACTTTGGCACCGCTCAGCAGCTTACAAACAGTCCTGGATACAAAAAATCTGTATCTAAACTAGACTAGTTACAGGAAAGGTGGGAAACAAGCGCAAATCAGGACTTTTAAACCAAAGTTGAAAGAGATGAAAAAACTGCCCAAATAGCCAATAAGCTACAATTTCTGGCCCAGAAACCACTCCTCTTATGGTAGATAGACTACCTAGTGCTTACCACTGCCACTGATAAGCTAGAAGGCTTCCCTCCAACACAGAAAGGCTTGGGGGCTCAGAAGCTTACATACAGTCTTGGATACAGCAAATCTGTATCTGGACTAGACTAGTTACAGGAAAGGTGGGAAAAGCACAAACAAGGCTTTTAAACCAGAAAGTTGAAAGATATGGAAAGAACTACACAAATGGCCAATAAACTACAATTTCAGAAACCACACCTCTTGTGATAGATAGGCTACCTAGTGCTTACCACTCCCACTGACAAGCTAGAAGGCTTCCCTCCAACACAAAAAGGCTTGAGGGGCTCAGAAGCTTGCAAACAGTCCTGGATACAGCAAATCTGTATCTGGAGTAGACTAGTTACATGAAAGGTGGGAAACAAACGCAGATGCAGGCTTTTAAACCAGAAAGTTGAAAGAGATGGAAAAAACTGCCCAAACGGCCAATAAACTACAATTTCTGGGCCAGAAACCACTCCTCTTGTGGTAGTTAGGCTACCTAGTGCTTACCATTCCCACTGATAAGCTAGAATGTTTCCCTCCAACACAGAAAGGCTTAGGGGCTCAGAAACTTACAAACAGTCCTGGATACAGCAAATCTGTACCTGGAATAGACTAGTTATAAGAAAGGCATGAAACAAGCGCAAACACAGGCTTTTAAACCAGAAAGTTGAAAGCAATGGAAAAACTGCCCAAATGGTCAATAAACTACAGTTTCTGCACCAGAAACCACTCCTCTTGTGGTAGATGGGCTACCTAGTGCTTACCACTCCCACTGATGAGCTAGAAGGCTTCCCTCCAACACAGAAAGGCTGGGGGGGGGGCTTAGAAGCTTGCAAACAGTCCTGGATTCAGCAAATCTGTATCTGGACTAGGCTAGTTGCAGGAAAAGCAGGAAACAAGCTTAGAATTTTTTTTTTCAGAAAGCAGCTAAAACAGCACTAAAAACAATTGAAAGTGCAGTGCAAGCTAGCACACTTGAGTGTGTATCAGTATTAAAGCAAATACAGTTTAAATAAATGCAATTTATTCAAAATGTATTCTGAACTGAATTCAATTATTGTTTTATTCAACTCTGAACAGTTAAAAAGTACTATCTCTCTCGATATATATATATATATATATATATATATATATATATATATATATATATATATATATAAAATGTGTGTGTTTTTATATATGTAGTAAATAGCATTTATTTATTTATTTATTATTTAATGGATGGCAGACAGAATAATAACAGAATAATTTATAGTAATGACAGAAACTGTAAGTTTTAAATCTTCTATGAGTAAAGATATGGCAGCAATTTGTGTTTAGCTGATACTTGAAGAGAAATGATGAATGGAACTTTTAAGCAGATATGTAGATTGTATACTACTTTTACAAGAAAGAAAGTAGATAGCTTACCATAAGCAAGAATATCATAGACATGGGTACTACTATACAATGACAACAAGCAGTGAAAATGTTTCTTGACTCATTAGTTTTATATACACATCAAGAGAATTTTTATCAACCCATTGCTGAAGTTATTGATAATTAATAAAGAATAAACAGGTGCCATGATTATTAATTATAGTTATCAAGCACCAGCACTTAGAAAAATATTAAACAATACTCGAGACATCATCCCGGTTCGATTCTCAGCTAGAGTGTCTTCTGCGTGGAGACATGCGTGAATGGGCATACCTTCATTGAAGGTTGTGCGTCAGGGCTGGTAACTCGGCATGTAAAAATCAACTACCAATCATTAGCGGACCGTTGTTCCGCTGTGGCAACCCCTAACCGGAAAAAGACACAACAACAACAACTCGAGACATCATCTTTACTAGGTAATATAAACAAATAATGGGTTAACATCCCAAGATCACATACAGTTGAAAAGATAACCTAAAAACATTTTGAAAGAAACAGCCTCAATAGAAAAAGGGTTAGCCATTCGAAGATGAAAAAATGGGTTTTTTGTAAATATTTCAAATGTATTAAAAATGGAATATATGTGGTAGTGGAAGGCTACAATAAAACACTTAATTGTCCAGATATTTGTAGTTGTAAAACAGAAATTGTAGTATACTTGGCATCACGTACTTACTGCCCTGCATTTTACATAGGCAAAATGACCAGGATGGTCAAAGAGCGCATATATGAATATACATAAGATGTAAAAAATCTAAGCTTATTTAAGCACGCATTGCTCTGTCCAAGTTATAAAAGTTTTTTTGTTTTTTATTATAGATAGAGTGAACATTACAGATAGAGGAGGGAACAGTGCATTGCTTCTTGAACAAAAGGAACTGAAGTGGCAGTGATGGTTAGATGCTATAAACAAACTGGGGCTAAATTATATGTTATCTCTTAATTGTATCCTTAAACACAGGGCTGCTATATCAAATGGAATTTAAATAATTATATTTGTTTTGTATTAAAATATTTTTGTGGTATTTAGAATATACAGAAAGGGTATTGTACATAACATGTGGTACGATGTTTTATTTTTTGTACTACGAACTGTAACTTGTAGTAATTATGTTATTTGATTTATTTAATATTTTGATTAGCTATTGACTGATTAGAAAGCCTATTTAAAGTAGGTGAAAACTGATTTTTTTATCTCTGATGAAGTCTTTGGTTAGAAGTTGAAAGTGCTTAGATCTATTAAAGTACTCTTGATTTTATTGGCATCTTATGTGAGCCTTATTTCTGGATTTTGCTGAACTGTACAGCCATTCATCAATTTTCCAGCTGTGGTGGTCTGCTGGAGGAGCTCAGTGGATTCAGTTTCTGATAACTAATAAACAGTCAAAGGAATTTATTTGTGAGGGGAAGAGAGCAAGAATTAAGTGGAATACGTTGCCCCCCCACACACACACACACACACACCTCCAGAACAAGGAGGTTTAGGACTATTTTATTTGAAGTGATACCTTAGGACTATGCAGTGAAGGTTCATATACTCAACAGAAGTTTCCAAATCAAAGTGGAAAGATATGATAATGAACTGGGCACTTGAAGAAATAAGGGCAGAGTAGGATTTTAGATGCAAGCCCTTAAGGAGAAAAATCCAATAACTAAGCCAGCACTGGAATAGAAAAAAAAAGATTTTACTAATAGGGATGCCTTTCAGTAGGGCATCAAAAATAGGGAAGAATGGGCTGGAATTTATTGGAGAAAATTATAAAAGGAATCAAGGTATTTGGGAGCAAATAACTATGAAGGGAATGGTAATAAAGAGGGTCAAGGCCATGTGGGAGTCTATGCTGCAGGTTAGAGATTGGCTTCCCTACCACAGGTTGATAACCGAGTTCAGGGACAGGGAAAAAAGGGGAAGTGCTCAGTGAAAGACAAGAAAGACATAAAATACTGCATCATAATTATAAGAATCAACCAGTAGAGATTAGAAAAGATTAGGAAGAGAGTGAAGGGAAAGACAATATACAAAGGAATGGTGGGAAATCATCTTTTTGGCTCCCAGATATGCGGCTCCCAGATATGCAACACAGTCTAAAGGGTTTAGAATTGTTGCATGGAACTGTTTGCTTAGGTATTTTTATACCCTAAGCAAAGTTCTCCTCAGATAGGTAACAATTGCTGGTGATGTAAAGGGAAAAACATAACTGGGAACATTTCTTGGTATACAACGAGATGGCAGATTTTAGAAATGCCATACAGAGTGCTTTGGCAGAAAAGGTGGAGTAGCAAATGGTTGTAATTAAGGAAAATATTATTTTGATCTGGGATAGGATCTGAGATGCCTAGACTTAGTTACTAAATTTAATGAAATTTGCTTCCAAAAAGGCAAAACTAAAATGGAAATCAAAATCTAAACCAGCCATAACTGAAATATTGAATATTGTAAAGGAGATAAACGCATTGGAAGAGGGATTGTTAGAAAAGGGAAGGAGCAAACTGCATAGAAATAAATGGAAGTTTTGAGAAAAGTTATGCCAGATAATGTTCAGGAGAAAGGGTGATATTTAGGGGAAAAAAGGACTTCAGCAACTTTTGTAATGTTGGAGTGAATAATAATTGTTAAAAAAAGAAAACATATATTTATAATGCAGGAAACTATTGAAAATATTTAGAGTAGTTTGTTTTCTTTTCTATATGTGTACTCATGTCATTGTTAAAACTGTGCGAATGTAATAAAGGTGTTTAAAAATAATAGCAACAAACATATTTGACAGATATTAAAAGTAGTATGTAATTATAATGAACACAAATGAACACTATGTGGCTTTCCATAAACAACTAATAAAAAAACAAATGTCCAAAAGTATAATTACTATTATTTTAATTATTATGCTTATTTTAGCTTTTCATACCCAGTAACTATCAAGCCTCCCTTCTGTTTGCTTTGTTAGCCTGTTCACAGCCACAGAGTCAAAAGTCATATGTCTCACATTATCCCTTAGGGAAAAGGAGTGATAGCTAGGAGTGGTACCATCATCTGCTGAGGATCAAGGATTTCCTCTTAAGCCCTAGTATTTTCTCTTGTGTGTATGCACTCTGGGGTCCAAGGGGCTGGTATGCAGTGGATGTCTGTGAGGGCATGTCTCCTTCTTCTATGCATGATGTGATGTCCCCTCAGTCATCCTTTCTCTCCCTTGATTCCCACTGTCCATTAGAGATTCTAAGTGCAATCCATACCCCAGACATGTGCCCTGGAACCATCACCCCAAAAAGAGGTGATCAGATTCCACCCCTCCCCCCATCAGCTCCTCCAGCTCCTGAAATGCAAAATGAGCCCGGGATATCTGGGTCACAGCCAGGGCTTTATCCCTTTGCATCACAGAGCTGGCAGCAAAACTAGGCAAACTGAGAATAATCACATCTTGTTTAAGTGACATGCACTATTTAAATCCAAAACATCTGAAAATGTCTGAGATCTGTACACAAAACAGTGACACTTTCAAAGATACAAAATACAAAAGGAATTTTTTGTGCAGGTGGCATCCTCCTTCCTCCTAATGTGATGGCAAGCCCACAGGCCCCTTGACATATATATATATATATATATATATATATATATATATATATATATATATATATATATATATATATAAAACTCCAAGGATGCACAAACTCAGAGAAGGGGAAGAAAGTGATAAAAATACAACACTTACCTTATGGCTCTTCTCCATGTCTAACCCACAATTATGAAATGCTACTGATTTACCAGTGATGGCGTTCTGAGAATTGATTAATTGGCAGCTGACAAACAGTTGATTTCCCACTAAAATTATTACTAACAATGATTTATAAAATAACATTTTTAGGGCTCAGTTACAGTTTTGGGAGATCTGAAACATGAAATGACTAGATAAAGAGGTACAGGTAGGAACATGTGGAAAACAAAAAACAAAGCTGAAGGACTGTGTATAAGTTCATGCGGGACAAGCTGACTTTACTAGAAAGGCTCACCCAGACTCTGCTGCACTTTGCTGTGAGGGAAAGGTTAGTTTGCTTTTTATTTGTTGTATTTTGTATTACTTCATTGCCTTTTTCTATTTTGAATACTGTGATTTGTTTTCTTTACCTTGTGTTTTACTTGTATTCTGCTTTTAACTGCATATTAAAACTTCAAAAGAGACCTCAGCTCTGTCTCTTCTGAGAAAGGCCCAACCCCTCTGCCCCCACCCAGTTACTGTTGTGTTCTTAAACACCACTATCTTTCTAGTTGCCTGCCCCTTATGTTAATTTGACCATATATCTCATTTCCTCTCTGCTTTTACTGGCTTGTGTGAGTAAGCACAAACTTATCAATTTGTGAAATCACTCCCCTTCAACTATTTAAATTTATTGGCCATCCTACTGTATTCCATAGTACCAGAATACAAAAGTGGCCACCCCATTTCAATCTATCTTACTGTTTTAAAAATAGTGACTCTACACTAAAACTTAATTTTTTAGACAAGCAAAACTTAAGTTACCTGCTTTCACATCTGACTCCTCTAGTGCACACTGCAGTGTTTAGGATACACCATGTTTTTTTCATCTTACCTTTAAGCATCTCTGTGACTAGCACTTGCTCTAAAACCTGCTGGAAAGCACTAGGAAGCCTTAAACTGACACAAGCACTCAACTCATCTTGTTAATAAGGAGAAATTAATCGCAGGCACTAAACAGCTTATAACTGTAAAGTACCTTGCTAAGATAAGGGAAAACAGCTCTCGTACTTTACAAAAAAAAGGTCCAAACCAGGCATGTCCAAGGGTCAGCTTCCAGTGATTTTTCCTGTCCACCTGGTGAATCTGGTCATACTGGGGCAATGCAGCAATTGCCTCATGTACACAGTCAACCCTCTCCTCCTACCACCCAACACTACAACCTGCGAGAGATGCACTTACATAGCCAAACTGGAAGCAAAGCTCTTTCCACTCAAGATTGTGCTAGACAGTCAAGAGGAGAAGCTTAACGCCCGCACTACACCTCAAGCAACACATAGCCCTTCTAAACCCACACCACCAACACCCTCACATAGCAACACTAAACCCTCATATGCAGAGGCCCTTAACAGTAACCTGCCCAAGCAACAAGGACCTCCGAAGCTGAAACACAAACAAACACCAATCACAACCAAAGTGTCACATAGCTCACAACACCAGTGTGCCACCCAACAACAGCCCCTAAGGCAAGACAACGTACCCAACACTTTAGTCATAGGTGTCTGTATAGTCAGGCATGTCCCACTCACTAGGCTGAACAAGGAGAAAATTACAGTCAGCTGCCTGTTGGGTGCCAGGATCCACCACATAATGCATGCACTCAAGTTACTCCACAAGTACAAAAATGACTCTGTCACTGTCCATGCTGGAGTGAATGACTTGAGACATACCTCCCTGGACTACATGAAAAGAGACATGGAAGAGCTCTCGGATGATTTGGCCCAGGCAGGTATGACCCTAGCCCTGAGTAGCATCCTGCCTTCACCCAGAATGATACCTTAGTATAAGGACAACATGATTGACTTCAACAATTGGCTAAGCTTCTGGTGTCATTCAAAGAGGATCCAGTATCTGTCTGCCTGGGGCAACATGATCGATGGACCACCATACTTTGCCAGAAATGGTCTGCACCTGTCACCCTGGAATTCAGGTTCCTGGCTAAGGCTCTTGTCACCCCTATAGTGCCTTTTTTAGGCAAAGTTCAAAGGGCAAAACCACCACCGTAACAGGTACAAGCACGCAAAATCTGAAGGTAATGTTACTCAATGCTAGATGTCTAAACCTCAAAATGCACTCTCTTGAGGCACTCCTAAAAATGGACAACATCAATATCTGTGCAGTAACTGAGATCTGGTTCAAGGCTCCAAAGAGCACCCCTGCAATACCAGGCTACAACTCTTACCACACTTTTCAGCCACCAAACCAGGACCGAAACACTAAAGGTGGAGGAGTGTCCATATTCACCAAGGATATTCACACCACCAGGCTAGTTGCCCAACACAAAGCATTTGAAATTCTCCAGGTGCAACTAACACTAGGTAAGACTGCAATCCAAATTGTAGCTTGCTAAAGATCCCCCCACCATGCCCCAACATTCTCACTACACCTTTCTAAACATACTGGAAAATATTAAGATACAACCAAACACCCTAATACTGGGTGATTTCAACTACCCTGCCATTAACTGGGAAAACTACTCATGTACCAACACCTTTGCCCAATGGTTCTTGGAATTCATTAATTCCAATGACCTGGATCAACTAATCCATAGTCCCACCAAGGGCTCCAGTATCCTAGACCTGGTCATTACCAACATGGGAAATCGATGCTCCACGCCTATGGTCACCCCCCTCATTAGTCAGGTCTGACCATAAGCTAATCACCCTTGACATCCACATCCCTCCCCCACCCCCCAGTAAGGAAATCTCCGTAAAAACTTCTCCAAAGCCAAATTCATGCTACTCAAGTCACAAGTGAGAAACTTCATGACACCCATCCAGACGGGAACTGAAAGTTTGACTGCTGAATCCTACACTAAGGCACTGTATGAGCACATCCACTCGTGCATGAATCATGCCATCCCAAATAGAACCAAGATGCTCTCCTCCAAAAATAGGAAGCCAATCTGGTGGTTCCCTGACATAAGCAAACTTTACAACAAAATGAAGAAACTGTTGCAGAAAAGAGGAAAATCCCAGGATGCAAAAAACTCCCTTACCAGCCTCAGTAAGAAGCTGAGATCCCTCATAAAATCCTCCAAAGCTAGTTACGAAAGTAAACTTGCCAAAGATTCCAAAGACAACCACAAAGCATTCTATAGCTATATCAATAATCTAAATGGCAATGCTCAGATCTGCTCTGAGCTACAACAGAATGGCATTGAATATACTGATCCCAAGGATATTGCCAATATCCTGGCAGATCGATTCAGTACCAACTTCATCCCCCTCACCCCCTAAAGGGCCCATCTCATTACCGAAAGATTGACAAATTCCAATTATAATGGCCACACAGGTAAAAAACGCACTCTCCAAAGCTAAGAATACAGCATCCATGAGACCAGACGACATCCCAGGCTGTGTACTACATAAACTACAAAATGAACTGGCACCTCACCTAAGTGTTATGTTTAATCATAGCCTCACCTCAGGCTTTGTGCCCACTGAGTGGCACACAGCTACAGTTATCCCACCCCACAAGGGGGGATCCACCTTGTATCCTGGGAACTACCACCCCATCAGTCTGACGAGTCTGATCTGCAAGGCCATGGAACGTATTATCATGGAACTTATAAACAAAAACATTGGCAACCTTCAAACACTGGACCTCACCCAGTTTGGGTTCGTGAAGGGCTGATCTTGTCTCCTGAACCTGATTGACTTCTTTGGATCAGTCTCCAGAGCTGTGGATGAGGGTAAGGTGGTCCACACAGCTTATCTGGACCTCGCCAAGGCCTTCAACACCATCCCCCACTCTGGAATCATAGATAAACTTACTAAGCTGGGCATTAATCCCTACATCACTCGAGTTGCCAACTGGCTTACTGACAGAACCCACACTGTAAAAGTAGCCAACTCCAAATCCAGCTCCAGACAAGTGACAAGTGGAGTTACTCAGGGTTCGATCCTGGGACCGCTCTTGTTTGGCATCTACTTCTCTGAAGTACAGGCCAGCACTAATGGACTCTGGCTAACAAAGTTCGCAAATGACTGCAAACTGGGAGCCATTATTGAATCCTCAAATGATGTGGATATTCTACAAAAGGGCCTTACAGAAACAGATGCTTGGTGCCAGAGCCATGGGCTCAAGCTCAATGCCAAGAAATGTATAGTTATCCCCTTTGGGAAAAAACATGTACCCATGAATTACCACATAGGTGGCAGTACACTAAACACTGAAAGTGTGATAAGAGACTTAGGGCACAGGTGGACAGTGGTCTCACCTTCGATAACCACATCACCACAACAGTCAGGAAATCCTTCTATGTGGCACACCTCATCACTAAGGCTTTTTATCCAGAAAAAAGGAGGTCATTGTCCCACTGTAGTCATCCCTCATTAGACCCATTATAGAATACAATGCCCCATTTGGTATGTACCTCTCAAGACATCTACAACAACTGGAAAGGTCGCAGAAATACCTCACTAAAAAAATCAGAGGCCTAAAGCAGATGCCCTATGCTGACCATCTAAAAAAACTCCAGCTTTACTCTGTTGCATATCGTCTACTCAGAGGTGATCTCTGCTTAATATACAAGGCCATGTCAAACCCAGAGCTGTTGGACATGCTCCACTTAAAGAAATCCCAATCCCTCAGAGCCACACGCTCCAGGGATCTAAACCTTGTCATCACAATGAACAAAACATGCTGAAAGGATAGGTTCCTGACCCAGAGACTCCCCAGACTCTGGAATAGACTGCCCATACATGTCAAGCAGGGTGCCTCTTTGGACCTCTTCAAAAGGAACCTTAACAATTGAATGGGAGATAGGAAATTCACCCCAGGGATCACTTTAGTCACCCTGCTAGACAGGGGTCCAGGGAAGTAAATATTGTGAGAAGAAATAGCCAGGGAATTGTTATAGGCCCTAGGGCCGATAGCCTCGTACCAATCCTTGAACCTGTAAGAGATAGTAACATCAGAAATGTTTGACAAATTCAAATGATATGGTGACAAATGTTAGATGGGATTCAAGAGTGCTTGTGACAGCTGCAAGGAGTTTTGCACCAAGGACAAATATTGTGTAATTTAGAGATAAGGCGTCCAGTGATTGTAATAATGAGGAAGCCAGCTACTAGCCTCCAAAATGCAGTGTCTCATCCATGAAGAGAATCAATAATTACCATCTCTGTCAAAGTAGCTGAGAACTTCATGTATTTCAGAAAGCTGGTAGAAGACAGAGCAGGACTAGATGTACCTTTTCTGCATTTGGAGTACCACTGTAACAGGTGACCACTGCAGTATCTCTTATAAGTGAATCGGAGACTAGGGGTCCTGATAACTTTTGTGTCAAGCATTGTTTATCTCCGTGTTTTAGTGCCAAGATCTGCAAAGTGCTTCATCTCTGAATGAACTATTAAAAAAAATGAAAACTCTCAGCCCAGTAACAATAGCCAGAAAAACTCTGGAAAACATAATACAAAATAAATTAGAAAAAGACCCTATCACTGGTAATAATTGGAATATATTTTAGCATATTAACAAACAGTTTATCATGAGTAAATAATCCCCTGAATATAAAAATGGTGCTGACACAGTCATGGCCAGCACTCCTCTGTTTACTGTTGGTGTGAATTGAGCCCTGATGCTTATTAAGAATAAACAGGTGGATGAATGAGTGTGAGACTGACAGCTTATTAAATATTCTGCTCATGTCTCTAGCACGGGCTGCAGGAAAAGTTCCACATTAAGCAATGGGGGTTAACACTGCCCTGTATAGAAGCAAATGCCTGGTAACTTTAATTTTTCCTAGACACTGTAGTAAGTTCAACCTTGCCAGCGACATTAAAAGAACATGCTGGAGAGACAGGTATGTCTCCCAGAGATTGCCATTGCTCTGGAATAAACTTCCATTTCATTTGAAGCAGAGGTCCTCAATGACCCTATTCAAGTGCAACCTGAACAAATGGATGGTTGATCGCAAATTCACCTCAGGGGTGGCACCCATGTCCCTCATGGACAGGGGTAGTCGGTGCTGATCTGTAAAGTACATCCATCTAAGTACAATTGGGGCAACCTGGGATTAACATGGCTAGGTTTATAAAGGCCATAGGGCCACTAGCCTAGCAACCTCTTATGAACCTATGAAGATAGTAGTACAGTTTGTAAACCCAGATGGGGGTTATAGAGCTATGAAAAAAATGTATTCCTCAGTTTAGCACATAAAATTATTAAAAGCTTATAATTTTGATCAAATTATGCCTAAAGGTTTATGGGTTGTTATACAGCCCAATGTGGCAAAAGTGGATGATAATTTTTTGACTGAGTGGAAACAGGTGCAACAGGCACCATTTATTATGTTTGCTCAAACTTTGATTACATTTTATGAGAGACACATCTCTAGATTTGAACAAGAAGTTAATCAATTGTGTGAGTCTGTGTAAACTTTTATTTTCAACAGGTATATATTGACCAACTACAAATGTTATCTCAAAATCTTATGTCCTTGGAAACTGATCTAAAACAAAATAACTCATAATAATCAGCTGTTTGTTACCATGCTAAAACAACATAAAATTAAAAAGTGCCAGCTTGCTGTGCAGGATTATAACAAAAATAGACAGTTCTCATACAAAAATTAAAAAATCAGTAAGATTCACACAACCAGTACAAAAGGGTAAATCTGACAAAATAGCAAATGACTAGAGAAAAAGTGGTTCAGGACATTCTGTTTTAAAAATTATAGTGATACATCTGAGACTTCTGTGGAAAAATCTACCTCTGCTGCTGAAAAAGATAACCTTTAGCCAAGAAAATGTATTGTATGCCCTTTAGGAAGAATAGAAGAGCTGGATATAAACATCATCAGAGATTCAGGAACCCTTCAAATATTACAACAGTTAATGAATGGTACAGAGCATTCAACAGACAATATAATGCACAATATTTCATATGCATGTTTGTCAGCTGATTAAATTGCTATATTAAATAAATTTATTTTATTCCTACGCCTTCTTTTGCTGAGACTGTGTTGGTTCAGGATTTTTTGTCTTTTTGTCATAAATTGAATTTATTATTTTTATTATTTAAAAACAATAAAGCCAGTGATGATCATCAATTTACATTTAAAACTTCCAGTTTTTGTCCAGCGGTTACTAAATATGTGGATGTTTTTCAGCAGTTAGTGTTAATTTTGATTATAAAAAAAAGGTAAGAATAACTTGACCAGGGCACAAAGAAATTCTTTAAATAACCTAATACAAAACAAGAAGCTTCTAATAAATACATCTGATAAGGGGAGTGCAGTGGTTATTTGTGATACAGATAAATATAAACAAGAAGCTTATACACGATTATTTGATGCTCGTTTCTATCAAAGAATGTATTTAGCTCCGACTATTAAATTTAATGTGGAAATTGATACTTTTTTTACACTGATGATTGACAAAAGGTATTATTTCCAAAAATACTGCATATCAGAATGGTATCTGATCCCCGACCACAAATATTTTATATGTTACCAAAAATACATAAAGATTCTTTGACCCCCCCCCCCCCCCCGGTAGACCAATTGTCTCTGGCCATGGTTCTCCAACATAACCGCTTTTCTGTTTTTTTAACGCATTATTTAAAGCCATTGCTTATGGGGATATGTTCTAGGATACAAGACGCAACTCAGTTTTGAATATTTTTACAAGAAGCTCGAATCTCACTGGTATATGTGTACCTTGGATGTTAAAAGCACTGAACACTAACATTCCCTATTGGGCTGGATTAATGGCCCTAGAATACTGGCTCAAGAAAATTCATCTGTACAGTCCACACTTGCTATTGCTGTCTAGCACTTTAACATGACATAATTTTTACTAGTTGTTTTAGTGGGCCAACAGAGAACATGTGGTAGATTTGTTCTGAGGAAGGCATTTGCCACAATTGGTATACATTATCCTGACCTTTTTTTTTTTTTTTGAGTGCACTGATTGGGATCTTTTATACAATAAGTACATTTTTGGAGAGTGCTGTCTTTGTATTGAGCTGTACCGTTTGGTCACAGGAAAATTCAAGCATCAGTCATGCTCATGTCTCGATAATGGTCTGTGTGATCCCATGCACACAGTAGAAGAAAGAAGAATTTATAAGGCAACCTTAACGATCCATGAAGCATGTGTGCTGATCTATTTTGTTGCCCAAATTAAAGGTTGTAAATAGGAAGATAGGAAAGTGATGAAAAGGAAAAGCAGGCAGGGGCTCCAGCATAAGGTAAACAATTATGGAATGAGCATGATGGAGGTTGGGAAAGAGGGATTTCTTTTTTGAGGGGAGTCAGGTGGCAACTATATATACGTGAATAGAAGGTAACGATAAGGGGGAAGAAGGGAAGGGAAGTAAGTTAGGATAGGTATTAGGTCACACAAATATGAATAGAGGACAGACAGGGAAAGTACTGACAGAAAAAGAAAAAACTCAGTGGTGATGGGTAGGATTGGACAACAAACAGGACAAGCATAGACACACAAAGGTGGGGACTGCTGAGATGTCTGGATAGGATGGGGTGTACAGCTGCACTTCTAACCAGCAATGGCCAAGTGGGAGCTTATTCCCTACCCTGGGTTCCCTCACCACTGAGTCTCAATTCTAATGGTAATGCCGGTACAGGTCAGCACCACGACTCCATGAGCCACAAGGGGATGGTCTCTAGCTGGCTGATTCAAGCATCCAACCACCTATCATTGAGGCTCACCCACCATTTTCTCCAGCTGCCACCAGGTGACATATGTGTCACCTCCACTCTCACCCCTTCTAGCAGATGTTCTTAGCAAGGCCAGTGGCTTTGATGGCTGCAGGTCCTACCAGGGGTATGTAAATGGCAGCTGCAGCTGGGGATGCCGATAGCTGTGGTGATGGTGGCATTGGTGTAGCAGCCACTAATGGTGGGCAAGAGGTCTGAATGGTGGCATGGGTGCTGGTATGGATGCTGCTGCATATAAATGTAAAATAAATGGAGAGAAACAAAATAAAAACATGTATATAACAGATAGTAAGAAAGAGGGTGAGGAAGAAAAACATGCAAATACAGTGAAAAAATTAAGGTAAAACATACCAGGAGTCTGATTATTTTTACATGTACTATAATGCAAGTGTCATGAAACACTCACACTACTGTAAAAATGATGAGACTATGTACAGCCCAGAGTGACTTGAACTCAAAACCTTCAGTGACTGCAACCTGAAAGGCTGGTTTTCATCAGCATTCTGTGAAACATACAAAAAGAAAAAAAAACATGGAAAATCAGAGTGCACATTTAAAAAAATCGTAATAGTCAGTTTTTCACGGGTGTTTTTGTTTTTCAGTTTTCCTCACACTAAAGGTGTGTGTCACACACTTGAAGAATAAGAGACAACATGCAGCTCATGTATGTACATCATGTTGTGGACACTGTACTCAGAAGGACAAATGAAACAGTCATTAGATTTGATTGCAGTAGCTGGAGAAATGAGCAGGAGTTGGGAATAGAACCTGAAGCTACAAGCATATCCAATGTGTATGCTGAAGTCTGAAGATGCTGAGCTACCTACACCATCCTACTAAAGACTGCACCTAAACATGCATTAATGTCATCAGTCCAGCTCTCTAATACAGTATACGTGAGTAGTGTACCAGTGCCATGAAGACTGCAGCCTTGACGTAATTTGTCAATAATGTGGTTGTATGCAAACCATAAGGGACGTGAATCAACAGCCTTCAGTACATATGCATTTATGTGTGAGTTACATTAGCAGTCTAAACAAAGCCTGCAGTGAAGCACATACTGATGGTGTATAGCACACACCTGTAGAATGAAAAGTCTATGAAGGAGGGAACTGAACCAGCATAATAGTAAGATGCCAGTACCTTAAAATATTGAGCTACATGTATAGGTCCTTGAACACCTGCCGACACTGACATATATCTATATAGGTTCATAGGTTCATACTAGGCTATCTGCCCTAGGGCATTTATAAGCCTAGCCAGAGTGTGTTTGGCTTTCGCCACCCATTTTAAATTAATTTTGCTATGCCCTTTTTCAAGGTTAGTATACTGTGCCTCTGTCTAACAGTAACACAGAAGTGATACCCGGGGTAAACCTACGATCTCCCATCCACTCATCAAGATTCCTCTTGAAGAGAGTCAATGAGGGACTCTGCCTAACCTGGACTGGGATTTTATTCCAGAGTGAAGGGAGCCTCTGGGTTATGAATCTGTCCCTCCAGCATGTCCTATTTATTTCAGTGCTGAGGTTCAAGTCTCTCGAGCGCGTAGCACGATGGGAGTTGGATTTTCTGAGGTGCAGCATGTCCATTAATTCCGGGTTGGACATGGATTTATACATCAGGCACAGATCGCCTCTGAGCAGTATATAGCTCTATACTGTTCCCATTCAATACTGAATGTGTAAGCTAAGTGCCAGTACTGTGCACAGCAAGATTTAACACCTATTTCAGTTTATGCTGAGCGCTCCATGTAGGCAGTCGTGTTCTGCCAAATAACATGTAAAATCGAAAATGACCCAACGTAGTACTGAAACAAATATTTCTTAACATACCTGCTGCACTTTCAGTAAACTATTAGCTCAACATCTTAAATGCCATAACCTTATGGGATAGAATAGATCCTAAACAATTTACAGTGTACAGTATGGTAACAATTTAGCTACAGTCTATGACGCTACTGACATATCATACATATCCAGAAATAGAGAACTACTATGGACATTTAATAACGTGGCAGGCCTGAGGGAACTCAAACCTACCCTGACTGCTGGTATGACAAATGACAGGATTGCTATATTGTAAAGCTACATTACCTATAACAGGTGTACTGACCATGGCACTTCCAGAAGCATTCAGACATCCACCTGTACAGCTGTGCATTCTTGGAAATTTGTTCAGGGGCTGTAGAAAAAGAAATAGGAGACTGTTAGACATTTGCATTGCAGATGGTGTCAGTTTGCATGCGAGGTGGTAAGCCATAGCTTACTTATAATACATCAGCCAAGGAGGCCAAGATTTCACCTTTTCATATAATTCAAATACTGGTGGCATTGCTCACCATTTCTTTGTTAAACAGTGGCATGTCACATCTTGTGCCAAGTTGTCAAAAGCCTTTGTTTTAGTCTTCCTCAATAAACCTTGGCATCTAATGCTGGTGGAGAAAAGGGAGAAGGACTCTGGAGTTCTCTGGGTACCACTTTGGAATCTGAATTCTTTCCTTAAATCCATGCTTGTCACTCTAATAGAGTGGAGAGAAAAGTGGATGAAATTCTGCAGTCATACCCATTTTCACTCGTGACAACTGCCATGCAATGTATGTCAGCTGATTTGCACAACCGGTGGTAGAGAAATCCAAGATAAATACAGTATGATAGTGGTTGAACATAGTAGTTTGAAAGATGAAATATGTCAGCCTAGCCTCTTGGACTATGGTGGTGTTGAACTCAGTATTACAGTGACTATACTCAGAGTATGTGTTAACTGGAATTACAGATATCCCCTGAGAGCCATGAGCAGAACCAGACATGTACACCTCTGCCTGCAGGTGCACAGGCATGTGCACGTCATGGCAGAGAACACAGTGCAACATTTACCCGGTATGTGCAATATGAAAACTGAGTGATTCTGAAACCTGTGTGCATTGAGCCCTCATCTGCATAATCTTTGCATACAGCCATCTGAATAAGTACATATGATAGCTCTGCACCTCACTGTGCTATACAAGAAGCCATGGGCATTCATCTCGATAAATTATTGAATAAGAACTGCTGCTTAACCTCCTAATATGTCAGTGCAAACTTATATTGCTTAACATACCTAACTATTAAGCAGTGATACTTGCTTTGTTAGTATGCCACAAACCTCAATCAAAACTTTTAAGGTATTATAGAAAAGCTACACTGATTGAAGTAATTCCAGTAAAGTGGTCAACTCCATAAATCACTGGAGTTCAATTCTATGGCATGCACAGTTTCAAGGTGCTCTTTTTATACTTTTCTGAATCACTCTGCCATCTTGATTTGCCGCCTTTGAATATGCCAGGACACCAGTTTTCCTAATATTCCTCTTTACTATGTCATTGCTTGGCCATTAGCATATATCACACCCAGCTATGGTATTTCCCAGTTAAAGCTATTGGCATGTGCCTCTCTGAATCATAACATGATGTACCAAAGGTTACTGAATCCAGCCCAACATCTTTACAGAAATATTATTAACATCCTTGAGTTGTGCATGAGCTTTTGATATTTATTTATTCTCCAATAACCTATTTAATTCAGTTCAGGGTGGCAAGGGAGCTGGAACATATACTACTAAGAGAAAAATAATCATAACTCTTACTCTAAATAAATTCCAACACCTAGGCAATTCTCACACTTTTATTACAGGATGCCTTCCTATAAGCAGGGATTACAACTGTCATGATCTATTCATATGGTATAGCATAATTCATTACATATCACATGTATAGCCAGAAAAAAATTAAATCCATGTTTCCAATGTTATTTGATCCTGCTGCTTTGCATATTTATATTTCTATGCATTTCTTTTTTTATTGCCAGTTACCTTTTTTTATATTTTTGATGCAAAATAATTACTTTTCCTAATGTTTCAGTCTTGATGTAGTATTTATATTATGTTGTTGAAGGAGGTATTTTACACTAAAAATATATGTAAGTATTTATTGTATATACACATACACACACACACTAACTCAGAAGCACCCTCATACATCACACACACAAACGCACACATGCACGTACACACACGCACACACGCACACACACACACACACACACACACACACACACACACTCACATTCAGAAGCACCCTCATACATACACATAGACACACACAAACAGCCTACACTTAACATGAACTTTGAGTGAAGGCATCAGTCGATGTTTCCTTGGGAGCAAGTCAGTGAATGCAAGGCATAACAACTCTTTGCCCCACCAAAGAAAAACATATGGAAGGTATAAAAACTTCACCTTCCCAACATTTTTCCAAGTCAATAGCTGTCAAAGTCAGTTTTTTCTAATGGAATGCCTGGTACAGTCTTGTGATCTCTGTCTCACACACCTACGCACTCAGACACACAGGCACACAGGCACACGCACATGTTTTTATTTTATTTGGTTTATCTTCCATGATCCCTAAACAGCAAAGCGCTGTTTCATCATTATAAGAATGGTGGAGGATTACTTTTTTACAGAAAAGTGTGCGTGCGCGCACACACATAGACACACATACACACACACACACACACACACACACACACACAAACACATGTAAACAAAACACATACACACTTTTTCTTTTTCCTTTTTTTCTCTTAATTTTTACACTCTCTAAACAGCAAAGCAATGTTAAGCCAGCATAAAAATGGCATCTGTTTGCTTTTCAAATATCTGAGCTTCACGGCAGCTTAATATGTTGCCATGATACATGAGACTTGTTTTTCAGTGAGCATTATATGTACATTAATGCCTTGCTGGAGAACATTCATTCTCCAATCAAGGTGGTAACGTACAGGTCACCCATTCTCTAATGTACTAATAGTAACTTAATGTTTGAGTTAACAGGTTAGGAAAGTCACTTTTTCTAGGACTTGTGACACTTCACTTCCAATGTTTTGTGCCTCTGAACTAAAATGATTTCTTTTTCTGATTTTCACTCTGGTTTTGTCAGCTAATTTTAACTTTATTTTCTCTATCAGGTGCACTCTGTCAGTTGTACAAATGTTGCATACTGAATAAATCTTATATAAATCTTTGCATGTTTCCAAATAACCTACTGCCATAACTTCAGGGTTGTTTGTAAACTGTGCACTTGTTCTTTAGCTCTTGCGTCATGAATTTGATTTAGTAGCAGCTTAGGTAGTATACTTGTGGTAAAAATAACTGTATGCTTTGCCACTACATGTTCTGATAAAGCTGAAAA
The DNA here is from genome assembly GCF_019279795.1 of Protopterus annectens. NCBI lineage: Eukaryota > Metazoa > Chordata > Ceratodontiformes > Protopteridae > Protopterus > Protopterus annectens. Next base: position 1,494,004,466 of record NC_056739.1, read on the forward strand.
ACATGTGCAGACATCCTTCCTGTTATCTTTTTTCTTTTCTTTTATTTATTGCAATATATATTTTTCATTTTGTTATGCTTTTCACAATATCCTGTATCTTAATACCTGGTAGGCTGTTTAACTGTCTTCACAATTTATTAGTACTTCATACACATATCTATCTATACCCTTTAGGAGAGAATCTTCTATTCCCTTGCTATTATCTTCATGTTCCTTGTGTAACAGCTTTATTTCAGACAATCTGTTTGGTGGTGTCTTGCCATTTTGCATGACTCATGATATAACTGTTATTCTCTGCCAACATTCACTTCCCTATGTTGTTTCCTGAGAGTCTTATTTATTCTTATCTTTTGATTAAAGCCTTAGCAATTCCTTCTGCTTATCAGCTGGTAGTAATATCATGGACTATCTCTTCCATATTTTCATTTTCAGAATGTTGTGCTATTCTCCATATGTATCTATATATGTATGTGTGTATAAAAAAATTATATATATATATATATATATATATATATATATATATATATATATATATATATATATATTTATCTATATATATATATATATATGAAGTTGGTGTAATGGTTAAGGTGCTTACCTTAGAAACACAAGGTGCAGGGTTTGAGTCTGACATGGGGTAATTGGCTAGGCCTAAATGGCCCCTAAGGGCAGTTAGCCTAGTACAAACCTATATATATATATATATATATGTATTATCTGTTGTATATATAATCACTTGTACACTTCCAATGTTTGTTCAGCTTTTTGTAGTTGTATATGCAGTTTCCACTAGAGTGTATATTTTATTTTCATGTTGCGTGTATTTGTTTGTTTCTGTTTTATTTTTGTGAAAAGGAAATGTTACCTTATCCAAGGCCCTTTTCAGTCATGACCCTGTCCCAGGCTAACATGACAAAATGATTAAAAATAAACAAGACAATCTGATAATGAAACATTGAATTAACATGAGCAATAGAATATTGATACATTATTTGATGAATAAATCAATTGTACAATGTGAAAATATAATATTAGTTAAACACTGACAATAGTTTGATCACTGTCTAAAGCCATTGTACAAAGTAAATGTTATGGAAGTGGTGATGTAAAATATGGCTGCCTGTAGAAGATATTTCCAGGTGATTTAAAGTTTGAATTAAAGATTTCAGTGACATTACTGACAAATTAAAGTTTATATAAATAACAGATACTACAAAACGTCTAGCCATGCAGTGCTGAAAAGATAAGAAGGCACTGTGTATATCTACATTATTGACAATGAGTGCAAAATGTAAGACATTTGGTATTCAAAATACAAACATGCTGTACTGAAAAGATAAGAAGGCCCTGTGTATTTGCATTATTGACAATGAGTGCAAAATGTAAGACATTTTGTATTCAAAATGCAAACTGTAGTATGTAGAAGTTAATACATGTCCAGTCGTAGGTTACTGAGAAGAATAAGAAGGCAGTGTACATGTTAGAAACAGGGAGTACTTGCATTATTTACACAGAGTACAAAGTGTAAAACACTGTCTGTAATAATATTTGTGGCGTGTTTGGCATTTGTCATTGCCATTCTTTCAGACGTATAAAAACAGCAGCAACCCTGTCAAGACTCTTAATTATTTTGCTCTGACTATAATATAGTTTGCTTGTTAGTGTTATCTTTTTCCCAATGAACATGTGCGGTATAGAAAATCTAAGGGATATGTACTTTATTTTTGTTTTAAATATATAAATAACTGTTTAAAAAGTGGGAACTTTCATCTGTTTATTGTTAGACATTCACTGATTTTGTTGATTAAAATGAGGTTTATGGATATTACATAACATATTAATCAATAATGTAAGAGTGTTCAATCTCGCCGTTTGTTCTTACACACAGGTTCGGAGAAGCTCGAGACCAGCCCATATCCCACAATCCTCCCTGCCATTACTCAGATCTAGTTTGCCACTGCAACAGATCGGATCGAGGAGAGCTCGGACCACATAGAAACTTGAGTTGTTGATTTCTTCAGATAAGAATTTTAATTTTTTTCTTGCTGAAACTTCCTTATAGTTACTAGTTATTGTAGAAGTGCTGTGTGTGTGTGATATATATATATATATATATATATATATATATATATATATATATATATATACATATATATATATATATACCCATTTTTCGTCTTCAGGCTCCCTTGTGGCCTAACCCTTTTCTCTTGGGTGTGTTTTTTTTTTTGTGAGAGTTTTCTATATATAACCTGTTTAATATATATATATATATATATATATATATTGCATAGGACTAGTAATTTTTTTTCTATTATCATAGTTATTGTCATTATTACTGTACTATGTCAGAAAAAGCCAAATCTGGCTTTAAAAGATGTCAGTGTGGGCAGAAAATGTCCATTACTGACAATCATGCTTCCTGTGTCTACTGTCTTGGCCCTCTCCATCTCCAAGAGGATTGCTGTATTTGTCATTCCTTTAGCGGGAGGGTCATGACAGATAGATGCAGGAAGCTTATTGACAGAGGATTGTTGAAGCCGGCCTTTCAAGAGGCTTTGGACAAGTCGGATCAGGCTTCTAAATCCTCGAAGGGGTCGAAGATGTCGGAGCCCATGTCATCGGCTCCGAGTTCATCTTCTCGGGTTCGTTCGCCGGTTCCACAGATCTCGGGGCCGAGCATCGAACATTTATCTTTTCCTGAGCCCCAGATCTTGGAACCAGTGTCAGAACTGCCACCACCGTCCATTCTTCGGTCGGTGCGATCTTCGGCTCCTTCGACCTGTTCTTCCAGACCCTTGTCTGACACAGATGTGGATCGTGTTGTGCAGAAACTCATGGAGAACACTGCCCTTTCCAAGTTAATTGCAGTTTCCTCCCAGTTGGTGTCGAAACTAGAAGGCCTCCCCATATCTCCAACGGGTCCTCCTTCGAGACCCATCCAGATCTCGGAGCCGGGAGAAGATGACCTGATGATAGTGGAGCCCTCGGTGCCGAAACCGTCCATTGCACGATCGACACCTTTGACTTCGACTCCTTCGGAACCGTTAGGGGAGTCGTGGAGCCGATGGTCTTTGCTCGGTTCCGGGACCGAGAGTCGTACCGACCTATCGGTGCCGACTCTCCCTCTCGGGGCCTCGGCACAGACTGGTTCAGCTCCGTCCTCGGGGTCGGAGAACACGGCACCTGGTTCTGGGATGCTTCCATGTTCTTCGGAACCGGGGGAGCCCTTGGCCAGGGGTTCGAGGGCCTTTGACCTTATGAGGAAGGTATTGTCTGCACAGACAACCACATCATCAGGGGAATCTTTTCCTTCCCCAAAAGGGCCACTTTCTGTTTCTGCTCCCATGATACATCCCAAGCATCGAGCCCAATTGCCTCAGCCACCCACAGAGGGATCCCCCTGTTCCTTGGAGGCCTCACCAGAAGCCCCCTCTGATGAGGTTCCAAGGAAACGGTTGTGCAAGAGGAGGCACATAGATTCCCCACAGGAATCTCTAACGTCTGACACCGACTTGGATGAGGCAGAGGGGTCCCCCAAATCACCCTCGGAGGATGTCATTTGCAGACATCCTGCAGATCTTGAAACAGAGGGGTGATTGGCAGTCCCTAGCCCCCTCTGAGGACGAGTCGGTGCTGCTGAAGGCTTTTGGGGCTCAACCTTCTACCTCCTGGGTGACCTCGCCCTTCGATGAATTAATGGATTTGATTGCTCGAAGGGCGTGGGAGACACCTGACACAGTGGAACCAGTACCTAGGAAACCACTGCCCTCCAAGATAAATCTTATCTCACCAAGGGAGTCCCTGTTGACGCTATGGTGGTGGCAGCAGCCACAAAAAATGAGATGTCTGAGTCTTCCTCATCTGTTCATCCTCCTAATAAGGATTCTAAGACTATGGACAGATATGGGAAGTGCATTTTTAGTTCAGTGACTTTTTCCATGCGTTCGCTAAACTACCTGACCCATTTCACACGTTTGCAGAGGGATCTCATCAAGGAGCTGACAGATACCCTCCAGGGTAACACAGATGCTGCTGTTTCAGATAAGGTAACAGCACAACTTAACACCCTCACGTCCATAGTAAACTCATCCATGAGGCTCATCTCGTATGCAGCCGAGGGATCGAGTAGAGCTGCAGCTTCAGTGATTGCTCTTCGAAGACAATCATGGATGCGGCTGTGCTCCTTTGCAGAAGCCTTCAAGTCTTCCTTTGCCAATGCCCCTTTTGATGGTGCCACACTTTTGGGCCCAAGGTTAAGGAGACTCTCACTCGGTGCGAGCAAGAGGGAAAGACCCTGTCTGCTGTCGGGGTCCGTTTTTCCGCTCCTACTAGACCATACCCCAAAGGGCAATGAGGTGGAAAAATGTGGTTCCGTAAGAATCAGGGATCTTTCCAGACCACACAGAGTGATACCCCAGCGGCAGAGGGGGTCCACATAACCAAGGCGACAGGGATTCCTTCCCTGGGAAGCCTTTACAGCACTCCTGAATGGAGGCCCGGCTGTCCTGCTCTGGAGGCAGTCGGGGGTCGCTTAGCTTTATACCCACTGGCCTGGCTAAACATTACTTCAGATTCTTGGGTAAAAAGCATTATAACCAGAGGATACAAAATCCCCTTCATTTCAACACCACCTCTACAAAGAAAATTTCCAGATGTGCCACCCCATCTGTGAAAGCTAGCAGCTGTAGAAATTTCAAAGCTGCTCGAAAACAGAGTCATCCAACCAGTCTCGGCGGACCAAAGAGAATTCGGAACTTACTCAAGGTTCTTTTTAGTTCCAAAAAAGACAGGGGACTGGAGACCGATCTTAGATCTCAGCCATCTCAACAACTTCGTGAAGAAGGAAAAGTTCTGGATGGTCACGCTTCAATTGATCCTTCCATTCTTACAGAAGGACGATTGGATGTGCTCTATAGATCTCAAAGACGCGTACTACCACATCAAAATGGCCAGACCGTCCAGAGATCACCTGCGCTTCTGGCTGGGGGCCAGTCACTTCCAGTTTCGAGCTCTGCCCTTTGGACTCACCTCAGCCCCCAGGGTATTCACCAAATGCATGGCAGTAGTTGCGGCTCACTTGAGACGACAAGGATTCCAGGTGTTTCCCTATCTGGATGATTGGCTCTTCACTGCCACCACCGAGTGTCGACTATTGCAAGCCAGAGACTATACAATCGGTCTTTGTTCCCACTTAGGGATATCCATAAACTTTGTAAAGTCTTGCTTATTGCCCTCACAGTGTATTTCCTTCATCGGAGCAGATCTAAATACACGATCGACACTACTGAAACTCCCCCCAGTAAGAGCTTCAATGCTCAAACAGCAGGTCCTACTTCATCTAGTCAGCAAGAAAGCCCCAGCCAAACTGGTGTTGAAAGTGTTGGGACTGATGGCAGCCGCACTAATTGCAGTCCCTGTGGGAAGGTTACACATGAGGATTCTTCAATGGCTGCTCTTTGCGCAGTGATCGTTCCAACACCTACCCCTAACGCACGAGATCAGGATAACAGAATCTTGCAGACGGGAACTCTCATGGTGGGTGCACGATCAGAACCTCACTGTGGGTCGTCCGTTCGTTCTACCCATTCCAACAGCCACAATAACCACGGACGCTTCCCTGATAGGGTGGGGGGGCCTTTTTCAGGGAAGAACAGTCCAAGGAGAATGGTCCAGCATGGAGTACACTCTACATATAAATGCTCTGGAGTTGAGGGTGGTGTTCCTGGCGTTGCAACACTTCCAAGCCCTCTTACCTCTAGGGACAGTAGCAGTTCAGACAGACAACATGTCTGTAGTCTGGTACATAAACAAGCAAGGGGGAACCAGGTCTTACCTGTTATGCAGAGAGGTCATGAGAATTTGGCAATGGGCAGAGTCCACGGGTTGCTTTCTGATAGCATCACACATCGCGGGGTCATCCAACGTCATTGCGGACAGGTTGAGCAGAGCCATCCTGTTACCTCACGAGTGGTCCCTGAATTCACAGACGGCAGAAAAGATCTTCCACAAATGGGGCCAGCCTTGCTGCGATCTGTTTGCTTCCCCATTGAATGCAAAATGCAGAAGCTACTTTGCCCTTCTACCCCCTCTGGGGGATGTCCCCAGGGACGCACTGATACACGATTGGCCCCCGGGTCTCCTATATGCATTCCCACCGACTCCATTGATTCCCAGATTTCTACAGAAAGCCAGGAGCCTGGAAAGGACTATAATACTCATAGCCCCATTCTGGCCTCGTCAAATATGGTTTCCCTTTCTTCGAGCTCATCAAATAGAGGAACCGTAGATTCTGGACCCAGTGCCAGATCTGCTGACACATTAGTTGGGAGTTCCTCACCCGTCTCTACAGTCCCTCAAACTAGCAGCTTGGCTGCTCTGCTTGCCTGCCTAGCCAGGTCTCATCTACTCCTTCCGTCAGTTCAACACATCCTAGTTGCTTCTCATAAAGCCTCTACTATTAAACTCTATACGAGTAAGTGGAAACGCTTTGTATATTGGGCATCTAGTCAAAACTTAGATCCCTTGGTAGCTCCTCTACATAAGATTTTAGAATTCTTATCCATCCTTTTTCAAAAAAGAGCTTCTACTTCCACTCTAAGAGTACAGTTGGCGGCCATATTAAACTTTCATATTGGTGAGGGAGGTTCCCCATTATGTCTCACAGGCTTTGTAAAGCCTTTTTGAAAGGAACCTTCCATCTTAGACCGCCTGTCAGAAAACCTTTCTTTCCATGGAGCCTGAATTTGCTGCTGTCGCAACTCATGTTGCCACCTTTTGAACCTGCTTCATCATGCCTCCTAAAGTTCTTGTCGTGGAAGATGCTGTTTCTCGTCGCCGTGACTCAGCTCATAGAGTCTCAGAGCTGCAGGCATTATCGGTCAGACCACCTTACCTGATATTCCATCCAGACAGGGTTTCTTTGCGTACAAATCCATCTTTCCTTCCAAAAGTATGTTCAGTTACGAATATTAACCAGTCTATAGAACTCCCTACCTTTTTCAAAAACCATACTAACAAACTGGAGTATATGTTGCACAAGTTGGAAGTTCACAGGCAGTTAAGATTTTATTTAGACAGGACCAAAGCTTTCAGAAAAACGGATCAACTCTTCGTCGCCTTTGCAGACAATAAAAAGGGCATGGCAATTACTAAACGTACACTATCTAAATGGCTTGCTGACTGTATAACATTTGTATACTCTAAATCAAACCAATCCTTACCAAACAAACCTAAGGCCCATTCTACCAGATCCGTTTCCACTTCCTTAGCTCATGCGGCTCACTTGCCTTTGGACACTATTTGTGCAGCAGCCATGTGGTCTAAACCACATACTTTCATCACTCATTATAGAGTGGACAAGGTCTCCAAGGATAGGACATCTTTTGGTTCCACTGTGCTTAGGAACGTTCTTCCATGAGTCACTCGGGGTCACGGAGCTAGGGATGCTACCCATGTGTAAGAACAAACGGCGAGATTGAACACTCTTACATAAAGAAGTTATGTCCTTACCATAACGTTCCATGTAGAGTGTTCATCTCGCCTTTGTTCTTACATTCCCTCCCTTCCCCCCCCCATGTGTTTGGAAGAACTGGTAGGATTAGAGTCTGATCGACATGTCTTGACCTTTTGCAGGGTATATGGTCCCGTGTGTCATGGGATATATGCTTAGACCATTAGTTATTGCTATGGTGAGATAGTGTCTCTGAATGGCTGAAGAGAGTGTATGCTTCTAGCACCGCAGGTGTTGGATCCTTTGTCTGGTTTGCTTGCAAACTAGATCTGAGTAATGGCAGGGAGGATTGTGGGATATGGGCTGGTCTCGAGCTTCTCTGAGATTCAGAGCTTTGCAAATCGACCGACTCGGAGCCGAGGATCGGCTCCGAACCCGTGTGTAAGAACAAAGGCGAGATGAACACTCTACATGGAATGTTATGGTAAGGACATAACTTCTTTTTTATGGATACTGCATGAATTAATCAATATGTCTTAGTATAATGTAACGTAAATATGAATGACTAAACAGATCTATTGTTATGATATGATTAACTTGTATATTTAATCTGGTTTCCAATGAGAATGACTTACTGTATAAAAATAAGGTGTTTCCTTGACATAAACCAGAGCACTATTGGCATAAGCTACAGTAACATGGGCAAAAGCTACCATTTAACAACTGTTATCCGCTGAAATGCAGTTTTCTGACAACTACCCATACAGAGCAATACCTGAATGTTTCTGCATGTATCACACTACTGGAGGATTTCTGTGGGTACATTTGTTTTTACCTTACAGAATATTTCTTTTCCCCAGCGATGGAATTAGTATGTGTAACAAAAAGAGTCTGGGGTAAACCTTTCCCCAAGGGGGAATGCATTTAACTTTGACCTACAATTTTTTATTTATTTATTTTTTGTGGTGTCACTCACAGCTTCTGTAGTTAAATTGCTTAGCAAGATTAACTTGTTCAGTTTTTTGTCTCTGTCAGCAAGTTAAGTCTCATAGAGGATCCATAATAGGGCATTATGTTAAAGCTTTGCTTGCTTTTCCTGTGTGTGTGTGTGTGTGTGTGTGTGTGTGTGTGTGTGTGTGTGTGTGTGTGTGTGTGTGTGTGTGTGTGTGTCTTAGTATATGAGAGACCTGCTGTTGATTTATTAGAGGATATCTGTCTTATTCAGTTAGTAAATCTACACTGAATTAAAATAATAAAGTTGTATAATTTCCTGATGGATCTTAACTCCCCTGAGTCCACTAACAATGCTGTGTGCCTTGTAGTCCTTATACTATTGCAAAACTTGTTCAATAATAATTGTCAGCAGCATTTCCTACCTTGAAATCCCTGTATCCCAGTGAAATTTTCAGCTAGTGAGGCTTTTTTGATGATGTAGTCCCACCAAATACTAGGCCTTTAATACTAAACAGCAGTTAGGGACTATCAGTGTTTAACAAGTCCTCCAGCAATAAGATTGCAAGTAAAAAATTGCTGCTAAGTTAAAATAAAGAAATAAGCGGTATTCTTTCTTGGACTGATAACATAATTTCATACTTTCAGAGCAAAAAAAAACTTATACTGCTTATTTAAGCAGTCTGAATACATTTTTCTCTGAATTTATTCTGTTGTATTGAAGAAATGCTTTGAAGATGGAGATGAATGTTACAGCATACCTGTTTTCTGGTATGTTCATTCATGTTTCAGAAGGTTTGCAGTCACTTCAGTGTTGGTGACAGGTTCTGAGACCATTTAATATTTTCATATAACATAATGGAGTCCACACTGTAAAACTTTACCAGTCTGGTAAATATGATGTACCTGATTTATTGAGTTAATGAAGAAAGCAATGCACATTCGGGACAACACACAGTGTAGGTTGTTCTGTCAGTGAACCTATTGTTTTCTTTACCTTGTAATCAGTACCATATATATTTTTGTTGACAGACTGGGCAATTCATAGAATCCATGTATATAATTTGCAGCAGTCTTATTAATCAAAAAGCATGCCATTAATACTGGGACAAGCAGCATTAAATGGTTAGTGGAACACTCCCAAAACTACACTGTCTTAGAAAATGAGAAATGTTCCAAACAAAACCCAAAACACTATCCTGGTGAATGTAGCAGCTCTGTTGTGTCATATACCAAAATTGATAACTATGAATATGGTAGAGCAGTAAGCACTTGTCAGAACCACAGAAGCAGAGCTGTACAGAGTTCTCCTAGGTACTAAGAAGAATAGAATAGTGCAGTGGGTATAATGACAGAACATGTAAGGTAGCGTGCAATGTGTGTAAATGTAATGCATACAAAGCACACTATGAGTTGTGTTGTACTGAATGCAGTAATAGCTTTCATCCCATTCCCAGGTAGTATATTGTTTGTAATACGTGTCATATAATATAGCATAAAACAGTGTAACATAACGCATTGGCAGTGTCACAATGCAGTACTCCTGCACTCTGAATAAATAGCATGAGAAGTGCAGTTAGCATGTAAAGTGTCCTGAAGGCAGTCTTTAAAGCAAACCAGCAAACTCCAGGGCATGATATTACCATGCTGTTATATAGTAATGCAGTACCTCAACATGGATTGTCAGGAGTGCACTATACATGATATACTGCTTGGAAGAAATGAGTTTCTTATAATTACTGTAGAGTTCAGTTGTTGCTTAACATGTAACACATGCTGTCAGGAAGCTCAGATTCTGCTTGCTGCACTGTGGTGTACCCATAAGATAATCTGAAGAAATGATAATTGAATATATTTGGGGTGCAGGGAGGGCAGGCCAAAGCCAGAAGTGTGCTGTTTACATCCTTTGGGACAAAAGCCGGAATGTAAGAACACGGATTATGGGCAGGCGTTAGGCTTACTAAGCCACCAATGAGTGGAAGCCTCCAAGGTGGGTGTGTGAGAGCATGAACTGACATGGGGGAATCATAGTTAGCCTCTACAATGATACATATAACACATCCTTATTCAGGATGCAGGAGAGGGCACAAACACAATCATTGCTTCCTGAATGATGGACCTCCCCAGAGAGGTCTGACTTCAACATGGGGGTACTTTCAGTATACATGGAACAGGTTGGCCATGTATAGATAGAAGAAGGCTTAGTGGTTTCTTGGCAAAGTGGCATAACTTGCATAAAAAGGTCATAGAATTAGATGTTCAGTTTAAAACTATTTTTGTTTGTTTGTTTCAATAGGTCTGCTTCAGGCTAAATTCTCTCTGGCTCAGTCCACATGGGTTAACTGGAAAGTTACAAACCAGGTGCTTTACTTCACATTGAAAAAGCCCCATGTAATGAGTTCAGTTATCATATTTCAGACATTTGCACAGCACTAGCTTCAAATATGTTGCAAACCTAGATGAATTAGAGTACGGCTATAAATCTGTTTCTGACCGCAAACCTGGATGAATTATCAGAGCACTGTAGTCTGTTTCTGACACCAAAAACTGGCATAGTCCTAGGTTGCAGACATAAATTTCACCTGATGTTGGTTTGTAAAACTTCGAAAAAAAATCTACTTGCAGTACATTTCCAAAATGGCAAAATAATTTACTATTTACTTATTTTTTGTTTGAAAACATATTCATCAAAATCAGTGCATCAAATTTGGTGTAAAGCTTTTTCCCCCTTCAAGATCCAGTAGCCTCGGAGATAATTATATTAGTTATTAGGGATGTGGGTGGTATAATGCAACCCCTCTACCCATATCTAACCAAGGAAGGAGTTCTTCCTGTGAGTAGACATGCCTGTGGTACTTTTCACCAGAAAAAAATTCAATAATTTGTGTTCATTAGACTTTATTTCTGGGAAACAGGTTTTAGTGAACTATCCTATATCTTTCTTAAGTATGTCTCAGATGTTGCATAGCTTGTACAGCTACTACTTTTATGTTTCAGTGTCATAGCTCTGGTTTCTGATGGGCTGCTTAATGAATATGTATTCAAGTTCTGTAAAAGGCATTAGTGCAGATCTATAGCATCATTCCTGTGAAGATCCATGTTAGAAAAGACCAGGGTGCTGGAGATTCAGAAGAGCAAAGGACGTCCGTTATAAACTCTACAGAATTTGATTCTGTACTAATGTGAGTAGGAACTTTGTGTAGTCATAAACTTTGTCACATAACAACATTAACCCTAATCCATTTTTTGAAAACTTCAGGGAAACAGAGTGCATACATTGTAAACCTGACTCTCAATATTTTGCTGCAAATCTGCAGTAGTGTGGCATACTTGCTGTGCACCATAACTTGACCTTTTTAAATATCAGATGTAATTATAAGTGGTGTGGTTTTGGTTTTACTGTTTAGGCTGAAAAGTTGATGTATCATAAAGATTAATTGAAAAGAAGAAATTGTTAGCAGCATATATAGCACCTCTCTACCTCCTGGATGTGTGTTAAGATAAGTGTAGATTCCACAGTTTGTATTTAATTAAAAAACATAAATTTGTTTAAAAGGTCACATTACCATTTCATGACATCCATCATGACCAGTTCCTTGGAGCCAAACAGCTATATACAAAGAAAATTAATCTTTTACTTAGTATAGTGGCTGCAACCATTCAACATTGTACATAGTTCTCGTTAGAACTTTTTAGAATATATTTTTTATATATATATATATATATATATATATATATATATATATATATATATAAAATTATTTATTTATCTACATTTTTTTTAAATCTAGAATATCCATCTAGGAAGCACATTTTTGGAGAAGTCCTAGGGAGACAGTTCCAAGACATAAAACAGAAACAGTAGTATTTAATTAATATCAGTAAGAGAGGAGTTTTGAAATCAAAAACAAGGAGGGCATAGATTGCATGAATCATGAGTAATCACAATGGATACATATTAGAATAACACGTGCAATTTTAAAAACGTAAAATAGTACAAGACGGTATAATGAAGAAATACAAGCTACTTTTAATGGCTACATTACTGGTTAACTACACTCAAGATGTAGGGGGCAATATCAGGATAGTATAGAACTGGATTATTGTTCTGATAAGTAATACAGCAGTAGAAAGTGTAAAAGACTGTAGAGGTCATAGATATTTATAATAAAAAATTGGATATAAACTGGAGATAATATTCAGCAGTATAAATATGTCTACTCAGTGTAGAGATGTTGGCCTAGCAATAAACAATTGCAGAGAGCTAAGTGATTACACAGTTGCATACCCAACTGCTACAATGGTGAGTATCAAGGAGAAATATGAAAATATTACTTGTTATTTGTGTTTTGTGTCCGAAGAGAGTGCTTATTCCAACATTTGACAATCCAAGTATAAAACGTAAGAGTCATGGTGCTTGTTGACAGATTTAAGGATGGAGATATGGTGGATGATAGATCCTTTAAGATTCCAAAGGTGAGCTTTTCAACTGATTATGCCAGTTAGAGAAGGATAGTAGGGGTTACTAGATCTTAGGATTTAAACTTTGTTTGCTATTTAAATAGCGCATACTGAAAGGACAGGTTTGTATCTCAGAGAATCCCCATCCTCTGTAATAGGCTTCTCATCCATGTGAAGCAGAGCCCTTCCCTAACCATATTCAGTCGTACATGGAGCAGTGGATGGGAAAATGGAAATTCACTCCTGGTCTAACACTTATGTCTGTGATGGACATAGGCAGCCATTAAATCATGCCCTAACATACATCCCTTAAAATAATTGAAGGCACAATAATTTGCTGGATATATTTGGATTGCATGACTAGACTCATAAAGTCCCCATTGTCATTAGCCTAGAATACACCCATGAATGTATAAAGTTTATGATCCAGATGCTGGCAAGGAGAGTTATGGAAGTAATTAAATGTAGCCAATCAAGTTCCTGTGGCAGGAGACATTGATGGATTCAATGTATGTGGCTAGATGCATATCAGACTATGCATTTATGTACTTGTTCAATTTTGTACTGAAGTGAAGAGGCAATGTTACGGAATAGATATGAGGAATAAATGAGGAATGTCAGGAGGTGAAGTCTGTCACAGAAGACACCTGCATTCCCTGGTAGGAATGATTTAAACATTTATAATACACCTATTGTGAGGATAGTTTTTGTTTTGGTTTTATGCATACAAATACTGAATTTAAGTAGGTTATCTGGAGTTATACCAAGCTATTTAGGTATGTCCACTTTTTCAAGGAGTGTAAAATTGAGTGTGCAATATGCACGGTGACACAGAGTAGAGGAGGAAGTAAAGCAGTACAATGTTTGCTTTGTGTGAACGAGTTGGAATGGCTGTAGCAGTGGATGGCTTGGGAGAGATTATAACTAATTTTCATTCTGGCATTCAGAAAAAGGCTTCTGTTATTTAGCCATGATTTGTGAGAGTGAAGCAGAGGTAGAGTGAATGAGGACAAGTACCAGAGACAACAATAGTATAATCATCTGCACATGAACAAACCCAGCATTCTTGATGTGGTGGGCCACATTGATCATATACAGGTTAAAAGAAGTAAAACTTGCACATGGCCTTGTGGAACTACAGCCCAAGACCTGTTAGTAGGATATTTAGAAAAATATCAAACAACATCCAGCAAGAGATTAATCCTGTCAATAGTCTGTAAAAGTTTTTATGTGATAAAGTGCTGGAAGTTTTAGAAAGATATGAATGCCATAACCCAAAGCTCTTTTCTCACTTAGAAGACTTAGTCTGGCTGTTAGATAGAAGATTAGGGCTGCTAGAAAACTGCAGATAATTTTATCAAAATATGTGGAAATATTTAGCAAAAACTGGGGGCTTTACCATCCAATCACACTACCTTCTGTAGTAGTTTGTTGTGTCATATACTGCAGTTTATATCAATCACACAGGTTACTAAATAGCTGTGCTACCATGTGCAGGTGCTTTCATTCTGAGTTTTCCATGAATGCAGTGTAGGCTAAACTTCACTCAGTACCTCTTCACAACCTCTAAACATCACAAGCCATCTTCCCCCTCCATGTGACTGGATTGTTCATACTGCAGTGGTGCACTGAGTGAGTGCTACACTCCTGAGTGTGTCATCCTTCAGATGAGATGTTAAACCTAGGTCCCATCTGCTTGATTTGATGGTAGCTCAAGTGGGTGTAAAAGATCCCAATGCACCTCTCAAAAAGAGTAGGGATACTTTATTTAACTCACCATAAAAATATTATTTACATATTCACAAAATGTACGTATATGCAGGCACAAATATACACATTCTATTTTACTTTTACTATTTATAGTTTTTCTTATAACATCTTCATTATTATTCTTCCATAACTAATCCCCACTCCTTCTTCCACAACCATAATCTGATTTTTTGTAATATATCTGCTGAAATCCATTTCTCATTAAACAAAATTGAATTCAGTCTCTCATTACAAATAAGAATTTATGTATGTAATATGGGTTATCTAAACTTCTCAAATATTATTTCTTATTATTCTTATAATATCCATACATAGTCACCTTCATATCTATATTATGTCATTAATATTCTCAAATAATTATTCACACAACGGTTTTCAGAATTTCACTACTCTTTTGCATTTCAAAAAAACATGCCCTTTTGAATCTTCCTCTACACAAAATAAACACACTCTTTTAACTTTCTTTTTATATGGTGTATTCCCCTTTACTGGTATTGTATTAATTACCAGTCTCCATAGGAAATCCTGACACTCTACTATCTTGGTAAACCACTTTTCCCTTACTTTAATGGCTTTAATTATGTCTTTTGGTAAATGTCCCCGTAAAGTTACCTAATAATATTGTTTCATAACATCATCTTACTCTATTTCATCAGTTTTTATTTGCCATGTTAGTATTTTTTCTTGATAATTTTTAATTTCTTAATTTACATATTCTTTTTCTCTTTTTCTTATTCTCATCATATCCCAGAATTTTTTATATTCATACTTAAATTTTCTCACTATCAAATTCTTATTCTCTTCCTTTACCCACTTTAATAGTCTGTACAAGTTTAAAGAAGTAGAAACAACTGGATTTAGTAACCCCAACCCCCTTCATCTTCAATGATAAATAGCACACCTCTTTTCACTGCATTTAATCGTGAACCCCATATAAAAGAAAACACCAATTGCACAATTTACTTTTCATAGTTTTTGGGGGTCATATAAACATGTGATATAGATACTGTTTTTCACATTAATACTGAATTCACCAGCTAAACTTTTTTTCTGAATGTTAATTTATATGTCCTCCACAGCAGAGATATTTTAAACAAATCCTGCCATTGCATCATAACTGTATACCTTTTCCCAAATATTATTCTTAGTAAAGATACTTCATTCTTTGAAAAATACTCTCCCCCAATTTTTACAACACCCAAAGCCTTATTTTTATCTTTATTCAAGGTTATTCCCATTTCCTTTAAACATCCATTCAGACAAACCAATACTTCCCTCGTCCATATTTTGTTTTTAATAACTTCAGCTATATCATCTGCGTATGCCAAAACTGCTGGAATCACCACCTCATTTTGCATCACATATCTAGCTTCTTTCATTTTATAAACTACTTCATTCATTACCAATGCAAACAATATTCCACTCATCAGACATCCTTGTCTTATACCACACGTTGTGTATATTTCAGCCACCCTTTCACTAACACTCTCACTCTATTATTTTGATATGCTGACACACACTCCTAATTCTACTATCTATTCCCTATTTTTCCATAACATTCCACAAAGCATCATATCCTGCTGTATCAAATGCCTTGCTAATATCACCTACCATAAGTTTCCCATCCTCCCTTTTACTTATAATATCATCCACAATTTCTCTCACAACCAATAACAACTCTTGGCAACCCCTCCCTTTTATACCGTTTATACCTTCTTCCATCATATCCCTCATCCTTCCTTCCTTCCATTCTCATCTGTATTATTCTCATAAAAATATATAATCTGTGCTATTTAATGTGATGATTCTCCATTTTATTTCATTATTCTCAACTTTCTTCCATATAAATTTTAATATCCCATTACATAACTCTTCATAAATAAACCCTTCCTTCATCCATTCATTCAGTACATTTACAAAATACTCTCTATACCAATCCATTAATTTCTTATACATCCCATACCCTATATCATCTGAACATTATAGTGAATCAACATTTACTTTCCTAACTACTTCATCCAATTCACTAACAATACCTTATTTTTCAAATTCTTCCTTAACTCATTTTGGATTTTTTTTTTACTTTCCATCATTTATTTCCTTCATTTTCCTCTTATACATGTTTTCCACATACTGTACTACAATACTGTTAGTTTGCACTTACACTCTTTTTACCTCTCTTTTTACGTTTTTAATTCCCCTCATTATACTAATATCTTCCTTTACTATTTTACCCAAATATGCAGATACCTCCTCACTTCTCTCTTGTAAAGAATATATCTGCCTAAAAAGTAAGACCTTATTTTTTCTTGATTTCTTCCATATATTTCTTTTTCCATATCATAATACTCTGTCGTATTAGTCTCTAAATTCTGTAATACAATTTTATACATTTTTCATACTTTGTTTGATCTTCCTTTCTTACATCATTCTGCCACTGGAAAGAAAAACTTTTTATACATCTTTTTAAATTCACTCCATCATTCAAACCTGTTTTTATAAAAGTCTGCCGAATGTGTGATAAGAGGTGGACAGTAGTCTCTCCTTTGATAATCACATCGCCATAGTAGTCAGGAAATCCTTCTACATGGCACACCTCATCACAAAAGGGTTCTCATTCAGGAAAAAAGAGGTCATTGTTCCTCTCTACTCAACACTCATTAGACCCATTGTAGAGTACAACGCCCCTTTTGGAATGTACCTCACAAGACATCTGCAGCAGCTGGAAAGGCCACAAAAGTACCTCACAAAGTGGATTACTGGCCTCAAACAGATGCCCTACACTGACCGTCTCAAAAACAACTCCAGCTTTACTCCATAGCATATCGCCTACTCTGAGGTGATCTCTGTCTAACATATAGAGCTATGTCAAACCAAGATCTGTTGGACATGCTACACCTAAAGAAATCCCAATCCCTCCGAGCTACATGCTCCAGGGGCCTAAACCTTGTCACCACAATAAACAGGACATGCTGGAGGGATAGATTCCTGTCCCAGAGACTTCCCATAGTCTGGAACAAGCTACCCATCTATGTCAAGCAAAGTTCCTCATTAGCACTCTTCAAGAAAAATCTTGATGAGTGGATGGAAAATAGGAAATACACCACAGGATCACTTCTGTGGCTCTGCTCAAAAGGGTCACAGGAAAATAACTTTCTTGGGTGGCGTAAGCCGGGGAACCTTGTTGGGTAGGCTTACTTAGGCCCTTGGGCCAATAGTCTAGTACCTACCTATGAACCTATGGTTATATGACCCTTCCATAGCTGCAATACTTCCAACTCTCCAATTTCATCCCATAATTTCTCATTTATTCTTTTTATTCTCTTTCCTGTTTTAATATACTCCCTTTCTTCCATCACCTCTATCCATTTTGCTAAAGATTTGAAAAATAGGCCACAGCTGTATTACCATCTGCTACCCCAAGCCTTCCAATAAAACAAAATAATCAATTTCAGATCCAAGTGGCCCCTTCTGTAAGCCCAATGATTTTTGTTCCACACACATAATTTACCATAGTTTATCACTTTTGGTATTTTTTACATCTATTCCTTTCTTTTTACATTTCCCCTTTAAATCACAATTAAAGTCCTATGCAGTTATAATTTTCATGTTAACTGCCACATATTCTAATATTTGAGGAAACAGATTCTCTCTTTCCTTGTTAGTTATATATATGCATATAAAGCTATAATGTGATAAACTTGTTCACTCCACCTCGCATCCACAATAGTTAACCTTCCCATCCTTATCAAAGTTATCCACTCCCTAACTACGTTCACTTCCTAAGTCCCATATTCTATTTCCATTCCACAGTTGTTCTGTTTGTATTCTTTCTTTATTTGTTTAGAATCTTACATCCTCTAACAGAATAACATCCATATCACATTTGGCATGCCACTCCAACATCCCTATCCTTCTAACAGTTAATAATACTGTTCAGATTTACTGAAATACTTTAAAATTGTTTTTCCTTTTTTTTTAACTTTAGGGGAAATATTTTTACATTTTTTTTCTTATTTTTACGATCTCCCCAAATTAATATTGTTTTCCTGTGTTTATGTACAAATAATCCTTGATCCTCAGAATCAGATTTCTTACTGGTTAGAACTTCAAACATGACTTCTCTTCCTGCATGCACTCTCTGTCCTCATTTTTTCCATACCTATTTTTTCTTCTTCTGCAGTTACTTCTCCACCAAGTCTACCCTCTCCTCCAGCCTCTTGTTGTTGTTTATGTTTTCTTCCCTTTTCTCTTCTTTTTCATTATTTACTGTTTACTCTTGACAATCCTTTCAAAAGTGTTACCCCTTTTCTTACACAACATGCATTCAGACACATCCCTTCTTGCTGTATGTCCTTTCTCCCCACACTGGTTACATTGTACTTTCTCACATTCATTAATTAAATGAGAAAAGTCAGTACAAAAAAAAAACATGGTTAAGGATGACTAGCATATGTTAATGTCCCTCTATGACCAGCCACACAAATAACATTTGGCAAGTATTTCACCATGTTTTTTATTTCATGTGTCGAAACAGCTTCCGGCCCCACCATCCATTCCATAAGTTTTTCTCATATCTAACTTTCACAATAGTATCAACAGTTTCACACAAACACTGCATGTTTTTAACAACTTCTTCTTCCAGTTCATCAGTTCTAAACTGCAAAGTAAAATTTTTTTAACATTTAAGTTACTGCCAGAAAACAAATAATTATTCCACTGATAAATGTCCTTCTCTTTTTTACACAACTCCAGAAATTTCATCATCAGTCCCTTAGATTCAAATGTTAAGTCACAAAAAGGCTCTATTCCAGTATGTATATACGACCAAACTTCTTCAGCTTTAAAACCCAAAACAATTACAAATTGTCTAATATATAATATCTGGTCTCAATATTTGTTCTTATTCTCATGGTTGGTCTTCTCTTCTTTTTAAAAATAATTTTACTTATTGTTTGTTGCTCGTCTCCTTTTTTGCCTGCTGTCACTGTTCCATGTTTTAGTTAATGCATTATTAGTTTGTTGCTGTTTTCCTCTTTTACTTTGTCACTAATGCATACGTTTTTACTGCTACATTCACTGCTGCTGCATCAATTGGTTCTTTTTCCACATTACTGTCCTCAGCATGAAAAATTATTCTGCCATCTCACCCCATGAAACAGCAGAACTGTCCCCTGGATCATCCAGCTCAATTATGTTTAACAGAACAGCATCTACAAGCACTCCTGATGCCAGTTCTATTATGTGCACCACTTCAACAGACTTGATTACCTCCCATTGAGACAGCTAAATGCTGCTTATTTGTAACATCCACTATATGGGAATCTTTGTTTACATTCTGAAGCTTCATACAGAACAACATTTTCTCCAAATTCTCACTTTCCACCTCTAAACTCTCTATAGCTTTTCTCCCCTCCTCCTCCATGCTGCTGCTTCCTTTAAGCCTCCTCCTTGCTGCAGTAAGAGCCCTCCAGTGCCATAAAGCAGCTCCAAAGAGTAGGGGAAGTTCCCTGAGACCCTGGCCAAATTTTCCTCAGCAGTATAAATATCACTTTGTTTAGCCCCTAAAAAGAGGCCATTAGCGTAGACAGACAAACCGATATTGGGCATTCATTTTGGACATCCATCATGAACCATTTATAATAAAAACATAGTTTCCTGCAACTCTTTAGCTGAAAATTAATTTGCAGATCAGCTAATGAATTACTGTTCTATTCCCCACAATAATTTAGCAGTAACATTTAATTCTCAAATTTATTAAATGTTGTTGTTGTTGTTGTCTTTCGGCTTTTCCCGGTTAGGGGTCACCACAGCGGAACTCCGGTCTGCTAATGATTGGCAGTAGATTTTCACAAACACCGAGGTGCCAAGCTTGAAGTTCAACCTTCATCGAAGGCATGCCCATTTACGCACGTCTTTCAAATGGCCACCCGACCGCGGGGAGGACATGCAGACTCCACACAGAGTGAGGAACAGAAATTACCTTCATGAAAATAGTAACTCCTAAACATGTTGGTCTGTGCTTCTTCATCTTTTATAAAATATGAAGTTATGTGACTTTAACCAGCAACATATTCCACATTTTAAGCAACTGAGTCTCTCATATATTAAAATTAAAATTTACGATCAATCATTAATAACAGGGAAACAGCCATTTGCCTACTGTGGGAGTTTGAGCAAATCACTTAACCAGACAGTAGTACTCTAGGGTAACTGGAAATTTGGGGTAGGCTCCTCAATGATTTCCTGGAGTGCATGTAGAGTAACTTATAAATCAGTGAATGGATATGATTTGTCCCACTTCTTTGTAAACCGCACATCTCAAAAACTGTATTTTTGATTATAATCTTATTGGATACACATGGCATAAATGATTCCTGCTAAGTACAATATCAGCAGTGAAGGTGAAAGAGAATATTGAAAGCCTTCATATAAGGTAACTGCAGGAGGGCATACTGTGTGCAGCTCCTTTTGGGGGAATTCACTGACTAAAACAGAAAAAAAAAAAAGAAAAACAGTGGCTTAATTCTCAGATTTGTAGTAGCAGCTGTACAGAGTAGAAAGACTCGTTTTACTGACTATGAAGGGATGAATGATGTGGGTAGGAAAGAGATCAGAACAATGCAAGTGCCATTTGAAGGGCTCTGGTGAGCAGCCTATATACCATGATGTACTCAAAGGTGTTGCCATTCCATGGTGTAGATAGCAGTGTGGAGCATTGCATCAAGACATTCTAGACATTACTGAAAATCTGATGTAGCTCTCAGAACTTGGGGTTCATTGTGGTCTGGGTTTTCATCTGGAATAATGCAGGCCTCTTCAAGCATGTGATATCTGCAGCTCTATTACTGGAAAACAAAAGGATCCTAGGTGATACAATTAAGAGTTTTGCTAAGATCATTTAAACTAACAGAAGGTAAAAATACAATTAAGCAGTCACGTGAAAGCATTTGAACTTTCTGAGGCAATATTCTGGCTACAGCTGTCAAAATTAATGCTTCCAACAAAAGGTACACAGCATAATTTTGCAGAGGACTGCTAATCTAAACCAACGTCTTTAATAGAGGGAACAGCTGAAAATGATGCATACATTTAAGTGCTGAGGGCAACGTTTTGAGAGATTTGCTCATTTTTAAAATGAAAGATAGTTTGGTGGGGTAGCGATAAGAACTTATGAGTACACTCTTGTTACTAATATTGATACAAAATTGCTGTCTTGCTATTGTGATAGTAGAAGAAATACTATAGAGAAAGAACAATGACTGAGATGTAAACATGGCAGGATACACCGTTTCTAGAATGAATAGGGTAAATAAAACAGGAGCTGCATATATTATACAGAGGAAGAGGTCAAAGAAATGAGTAGCACAAGAAAATGCAGAGAAGAAGCATCCTGAATCACATTATGTACTGTAGATGACATTACAGACAGCCTCATAAGCAGTAAAAATACAAGAACTTAGAATAGGTTTGACCCTGATCATGGTTGAATAGGGGCTTAGACCATTTTTAACTTTCCTCACTAACAAATACCTAAGAAAGACAGAAAGAGGTGAGATACTGTTGGTGTTGAGCTTTCCTATACCAAATGTAAACAGGAGCACCTTGATTGTAGCTACTGCTCATATCATATCATTCCTGATACCCTACATGACCAGAGCTTCAGACAACTAGTCTGGGACTTACTCAGGTTAGATTAGCTGTATTCATGGTGTTTGATCTTAGCTGTGGACTGATAGAAGGTTTCAGGTCTCAAAGTAGTAGCAGTTTGAAAAAAATGTGATCACCAAATGATACAGTTTACTACCTACATCAATGAAGTCAATCTAAATTAAGAACTGTGGATATCAGTAAGACACACTTTGCTAAAATGCAGCAATGCTACAAGAAAGCTGTAATTAATTGACCTGTATAAGAGATATAAGAAAACTAGGACAGTTATAGCTAGGGAAGTATTGTATACTCAGTTCAGTTTTCTACCACTGCATCTACCACAACCTTTACCAGGGCAAGCAGTTAGAAAATGAATGAATGATGGAATGTAGCTGAGTCATGAGTACAACTGTATGTATGTGTTTTCCAGATGTTTTATGTACTTTATTGGTGCATTGAATTTCATGTGACTCATCTGTAATATATTAAACTGTAGCTTGTCTCTTTGCGCTTCCTTGCTCTACTGAATTGTAAGAACATTTAGATTAAGATATGTACACTCATAAATAAATAAACAAATAAGGACCCCCCCCCCCACAGATGGAATTACAACTAGCAGCATATAGAGACCTGACTGCTCATTTATTTCTTCTGTTTCCAAAGGGACTTTTAGCAGCAGTTTTAGAGGTGAATGAAGCCACCAGGTATTATTTCTCTTGTCAAACATGTTCTACTAACTAGGAGAGGTTTTGCAGCTGGGCAAATATGTACTTTTATGCTGCCTCAGACAGTTAGGTAGCAAATAGTCTTGATATATCTCAGATTTTGGCTATCAGTTATTCCAGTCTCAGGGTGTGTGTTTCTGTTATCTCTGCAGTTGGCATATTATGAACTTGTGGAGGACAGAACTGTTACCTAGTATTGGATGGTCATGGAGTTCCTAAAAGGAGTTCTACCTCTTCACCCATCTTTGAAGAACCTTCCTCCTCCTTGGAACACAGACGTCTCAGTTGTCAAGTTGGTTCACCATCTGTTCAAATTAGGCATATTGGCAGTTCTTCTATTAGCAGGATATCTGATTTTCAGTCCTTCATTTACAAGGGACTGTGTATGCTCTTTCAAAGGACTGGGTGATCTCTTAAGACTAACTAGTGTTTTATCCCAAATGTTGTTTCAGAACTGTCTAGAGACAACATGAGTCATCTCCCTGTTTTCTTTCTAGGAGTACAGTCCAAGGCAAAGAGAAAGTACAGTTTTGTACCTACCATAAATGTAGATGTCCGATAGGTATGCATCTGCAGTCCTTACTTATGGGTTGTCCTGCCTCAGGCAGCCCTTCGGTCGGCCGGATTCCAAAGTCTGGGCCCGGCGCCGGCTGATGTCGCCCCTTTCCCCGACGTCAGAGCGTCTGGGGTATAAAAGCGTCAGCCGACGCCATCTTCTTGCCCCAGATGCCAGGTGCCCTCTAATGAAGGCTAAATTTGGAGAGATGCAAAAAAATTCCAAACATGCACACTAATATAAAGCAAATACACCATAATAGATAACCCCAGCTAGCTAGAAAGAGGGATAAATACTCAAGTAATACCACAGAGGGGTAGGAGGGAGGGAAATCCTGACTGCAGATGCATACCTATTGGACATCTACATTTATGGTAGGTACAAAACTGTACTATGTCCTTCAAGGATGCATCTGCAGTCCTTACATATGGGTAGAATAGCATAGCCAAGCTGGGGGTGGTAGGACCTAAGAAAAGCATGGTGTAGCTATAATGCCCTGCAGGACTGCAGTAGCAAAGCCTGCTCTGGATCTGGAATATAAAGGTAAGTTGTAATGCTTGGAAAATGTATGCACGGAGCTCCATGTAGCAGCTTCCAAGATGTCCTTTGTAGCCACCCCTCTTAAAAAGGCTGTGGAGGTGGCTGTGGCTCTGGTGGAATGATGTCTAATGTTGGCTGGCACAGTTTTGCCATGAAAAGAGTAACAGAATCGAATGCAATTCCCTATCCATTTTGAAACTGGCTGTTTGGAAATTGCTTTTCCTTGTACACCAACAGCATATGCTACAAAAAGCTGGTCAGTTTTCCTGTAAGTCTTAGTTCTGTCCAAGTAGTAGCGCAACTGTCTGTGAATGTCCAGGGTATGAAGAAGTTTCTCTCCTTTATTTTGTGGATTTGGAAAGAAGGTAGGCAGGTGAATAGCTTGGTTCAGTGAGACCCTGGATACCACCTTTGGCATGAATGAAGGATTGGTTCTCAATGAGACTCTGTCCTGATGAAAAGTAAGAAATGGTTGTACTGCCATGAGGGCCTGTAACTCAGATACTCTTCTTGCTGAGGTTATGGCCAGAAGGAAAGCAGTCTTCCAAGACAGGAACTGTAGTTCTGCAGATGCTGCTGGTTCAAAGGAAGGTAGAGTTAATTTTTTCCAACATGAAGTTAAGGTCCCATGTAGGCACTGGTGGTTTCCTTGGAGGGTTGATGTTTTTTATCCCTCTTAGAAACTGCTTTAGTAGCGGATGAGAAAATATAGGTGGATCAGTGTTGTACTCTGCTGAAATTGCTGAAGCATGAATTTTTATGGAAGAGTAAGAAAGGCCATTATGGAGCATTTCTGCCAAGTATTCCAGGATATGTGGAATGCTCATTACCATTGGATCTTGGCCCTTTGTGGAGTTCCAAGTGCGAAATCTTTTCCATTTTGCTGAATATGCCTTTCTTGTGGAAGGCCGCCGAGCTTCCTTGATGATATCCTTTACCCTTTTGGATAGTTTATCCAGGCGAGGAGTCAAGGTATTTTCCAGGCTGTCAGCTGCAAGGTTTTTAGGCTGGAGTGCAGAGTTTTGTAATTGTGCTGTGTCAGAAGAAGTGGCTATTGTGGTATAGGCCACAGTTTCGTGAGTGACAAGCTCCTTAACAGTGGGTACCAGTGTTGTCTTGGCCAGTCTGGAGCTATTAGAATCACTTTTGGTTGTTCTGTCCTGATCTTCAGTAAGACCTTGGCCATTAACGGAAGAGGTGGAAATGCATATACTGTTAGAGTGTTCCAGCTGAAAGAGAGAGCGTCCACTTTCCATGCTTGTGGGTGGTATGTCCTTGTGCAGAATTTCTTCAGTTGATGGTTGTGGTGGGAGGCAAAAAGATCTATGTCCGGCCTTCCCCATGACTGTGTTATTTGAAGAAAGGTGTCGCAGCATCCATTCGTGTGGATCCATGATGTTTCTGCTTAGTCTGTCCGCCAGTACATTGTCTTTTCCTGGTACAAACTGGGATTGCAGCTCTATATTGAGTTTTAGGGAAAGTTCCCAAAGATTCATTGCCAGCCTGCAAAGAGGGTAAGAATGGGTACCTCCTTGCTTGTTTATGTACCACATAACTGTGGTATTGTCTGTCTTTATTAGCAGGTGGCCTTGATGTAGGAAGTGCTTGAAGGCCTCGATTGAATGTATCACTGCCAGCATTTCCTTTTGGTTTATGTGCAGGCGAAATTCTGTTTGTGTCCATTGTCCTTGAATGCATCTGCCCTCCATGTGCGCTCCCCATCCATGGTCTGAGGCATCCGTTGTAATGGTTTGGCTGATATTTGATTTGCTGAAAGGCAGACCCATGTTTGACTGGCTTGCTTGAGCCCACCACAGAAATTCCTTTTGAAGGCATGGAATAAGGGGGATCAAAGCTTCTAGGCTGTGACTGTGTTGAGACCATAGACTCCTTAGGTACCATTGTAGTTTCCTCATATGCAGCCTTGCTTGTGGAATCAGAAGAATGCAAGATGCCATGAAACCCAGGGCCTGCAGGATTTTCCTTGCAGTCAGCTGGGTTTGTTTTGTCAGGTTTCTGAAATAATCCGGTAGTTGTTCTTGTTTTTCTTCTGTGAGAAAAGCCATTTGGGTGGTTGTATCTAGTTTTGCACCCAGAAAAATTATTCTTTGGGATGGAACAAGTCTTGATTTCTGAATGTTGACTGTGTATCCCAAAGCCTGAAGTAGGCTGATGGCATAATTCAAGTGTTTTACCAATGTTTGTCGGCTGTCCGCTTGTATAAGGCAGTCGTCCAGGTATGGGTATATTTGAATCCCCTGAAGTCTGCAATGTGCAATTACTGATGCCAGGCATTTCATGAATACTCTGGGCGCAGTAGATAAGCCAAAGGGCAATGCTGAGAATTGATAATGCTCTGAACCTGCAAGAAATCTGAGGTGTCTTCTGCAACTTTGTCTGATAGGGACATGCAGGTATGCCTCCTTGAGGTCTAGAGTTACCAGCCAGGACCCCTTGCCCAGCACGGGAAGGAGTTGCTGTAAGGTCATCATTTTGAATTTTGGCACAATGAGGTAAGTATTTAGTGCGGACAAGTCCAGAATAGGCCTCCATTGCTTTTCTTTTCTTGGGACAAGAAATAGACTGGAATAAAATCCTTGGCCTTGTTCTATGAGAGGAACCTTTTCTATTGCTTTCATTTGCAGTAGGTTGGAAATTTGCTTGAATGCCTCTGTCCTTTGATTCGGTGGCAGATTTGGCATGCCTTGTCTTTTTGGTAATGTGTGAAAATGGAATCTGTATCCTTTGTCTATTATTTGCAGTATCCATTTGTCCCTTGTAATAATGTGCCAATTTTCTGAGAATAAAAATAGCTTTCCGCCCAAAGGTGCTTCCAATTGAGCCCTGGTTGGCAGGGTCAGAGTCAAGTCATTGAGTTTGTCCTTGTGCAGCAGGTGTAGGTCCTGCACTACCTCTTTGGTTAGGAGGCTGTCATTGACATCCTCTGTAGGAGCCTCTAGCTTGCCCTCTACCTCTGGCATGCCTATTTTTGCCTCTTTGAAATCTGTCTGTGTCTGGAAAGGACCAATTCTTATAAGGCCAATTTCTGCTGAATCTTGGTGGTTGGACCTGGAGAAAATCTTTGACTGTCTGTACTGACTTAGTCTTTTCCTCAAATTTCTTTAAGACCTCTTGAGCCGTGGAACCAAATAACTTTTGTTTTTCCAGGGGTGCATCCAGAAGCTTTGCTTTAACATGATCTGGCAGTGTTTGTTCCTTCAGCCAAGCATGTCTACGTATGACTGCACCTGTCATTGCTGACCTACATGAAGCTTCCAATGCATCATAACCACACTGTAAAAAATGGTTGCTAACCTGCTGGGAGTTATTCACCAGATCCTGAAGTGCCTTGCGATCTAGGGGTTCAGGTGAGGTTAGTTTTTTATGCAATTCATCTAACAGATGTTCTTGATACTGTATCATATGGAATTGACAATTCAATGCTCTCATAAAAAGAGTGGAAGAAGTGTACACTTTTTTACCCCATCTCTCTAAGGCCCTGGATTCCCTTTCAGAAGGAAGTGGGTTCTTAGTAGTGGAGCTTGCAACCCCTTTAGGCCCCTGGGAAATAGTTTCTGGGTCAGCTGAGTGGCCCTTTGTAAAGGAATAGATGTGTGTCCTGGACCCTGTAGTACCTGTCGGGTTTGACAGGAGCCGGAGGGAGGGAGTCTGGGGAAATACTAGACTCGGAGTACACATCCTCTATGACATTTAAAACAGGAGGAATAGCCAAAGGTCTATGCTGAGGCAAATGCAAAAAAGTCCTTAACCTCTTCCTGGAATCAGAGAATTCCTGGCCTTGCCATTTAAAATGCTATCTCATGGAGTGAAGGGTCTCCCCAAAGGACAACTCTTCAGGGGGGGAGGCCGAGGGAATAGATTCCTCTGCATCAGAATCCTCGTAGGCCGGAAAGGCCTCTTCCTGGTAATCTGAAAGGGCAGAGTCATCTGAGGCCTCATTAGAGGACGGGGGATCTGTCTGCTCAACCCTGGGCCTTTTGCCTGGAGGAGGTTGAGAGCCCCTGTCTGAGTGTGGCTGAGAGCCCCTGATTAAGGAGATAAGGTCCTCAGCTAAGCTTAAAATTTGTGAACCTGTAGAAGATCCCTGAGGAATAGCCTTGGGAGGGAGAGATTTTGGCTGTTTAGCAGCTTTAGCACGAGTAAAAGCCTTAATGGACATGGATACAGGAGGCCTGGCTGCCCCACGTGCTGGGGTAGTTTTATCCACAGAAATGGTGTTGGATATCTCCGGAGCACCAGTTTCAGAAGGTAATTCTAAGACCGACCCAGTGGAAGCCTCTGGTACCGGAGGTACCGGCTGTGCGGTGTCGTCGGTCGGAATCGGTAGAGATTCGGTTTCAACAGAGACCGAGACACTAGCGGTAGACCTGGGCGTGGAGTCGGCCGGAACCGCGGACCACGTGTGTCGGTCCTTCTCCTTACGTTTTTTGGGTAAATGAGTTGTCGGAATCTCCCACGGCATTTTATAACAGTAAATTTGCCCAAAATATTCCTCAGCAAACTCTGCCCGATGCCTAAGAGTGCATCTATTGAAGGAAGCACAGGCTGTACAGGCCGAGACGTCGTGGTCTGGGCCTAGGCAAGGTAAGCAATAAGAGTGGAAATCCTTATGAGGTATTTGTTTCCCACATTTTAAACAATTATTAACTTTAACCATTTGATCTGACATCGGCTGAGGCAAGAAAGAGTCCCCAACGGGGTACTTAGCTTTTTTGAAGACTTCGGTAGCTGAAATCACAGGAGCTGGCCGACCGGCACTTGCGAACTGCTTCTGCTTCAGGCACCGCGTGGCAAGAAAGACGGAGGAAGATGGCGTCGGCTGATGCTTTTATACCCCAGACGCTCTGACGCCGGGGAAAGGGGCGACATCAGCCGGCGCCGGACCCAGACTTTGGAATCCGGCCGACCGAAGGGCTGCCTGAGGCAGGACAACCCATATGTAAGGACTGCAGATGCATCCTTGAAGGACATCCCTCTTTACAGCAGACCTGCACCATTAACTCAGATCTTCCTGAAGATGGCACATGAGTTTAGGAACATAAAATAGACACGTGTCTTTTGCTCCAGGAAAGGGAGGGCTGGCTGTGGCTAATCAAGCTCTATCCAAGTGGATTGTTAGCTATATTGTCTGTTTTTCAAATAATTGTCAATTCCATCTCCCCAAGTAATCCAAGCTTTAAATGCTATTGGCCATTCATTCTTCCTTTCTTCCTACATCTGAAAATACAGGAATTGTGACCTGAGAGTCATGAATCAAAGCCATCACCCACTGGGGAATAGAAAAAATGTATACGCTTTGGTCACCCTCCCCTATTCTCCAGAAAGCACAATGCAGAACTTGCTATGCTGAATCAAGTGCACATGCACCCATCTCTGTTGCTCAAAGTGCTGTTGTCTATTGCAAGGCGTACACCCTGCTGTCAAGTCCCTATGCATGACACTATGCTTCCATGCCTTCCTTATATGGCAGTCCCATGACAGGACTGTACCAACACCCATCACCAAGATAGGGGAGCTAGCCTCAGCTGCATAGAGCCCTCTATCCTAAGACAACATAGGTCCTAGAAGGACTAGACAGGGAGGATGGTAGTAAGTGGTTTACACCTGCTTACCCTTTCTGTGGGCAGAGAGGCTACCTATGCTCACTGTAATATTAGCATTTAGTGCCAAGTGAGCTCCATGCTGCAAATGATATACCTCTTGGTCTGGAGGTAATGCAGGCATGGAAATGTACATGCACCTCCAGTAATCAGCATTTGCAGAGCTTGCAAAGCAACTATTGACTGAGATGAGGTTAGGGCACACTGTTCAGCAGCAGTATGATGTTACAGCAGTATCCTTGATCTCCACACCATCCCTAGACTTGGGTTAGGATGAGCCCAAGGAGGCAAAGGTGGAGCCAGTTGACTCAGTGAATGAAAAGAGGAGCTGGTGGCAGGTGATGGTCGGTTGTGGAGAGGGGAGCAAAAAAAAAATAGTTGTGTACCACAGTAGACATCCGAAGTTAACTATCTATAAGAGGTATATACTTAACCATATCATTTGATCTACGAAGATGTCTTCTTCAGTAGGAGCTTATACCTTGCTGTTGTTTCTGGGGAACAGGATCTGGTTGGGTGGTTGGATCCTGCATTTCAGGGACACCAGCCTCCAGATCAAGGACCCTTTTTGGTGGGGGGAGGTGAGGTGCCATTACAAGGATCAGCCCCAGTTGCTAAAAAAGCCAGCTACACTTCTGGAAGTGAGAGACTACTAGCAGAGACAGCCCATCGCACATTCTCCTTTCATTCAGCAAACTAGACATCCATGGGGGTATATGTAGGGCTAAGTAGGAAAAAATAAATCATACCACCCCTAATGGCTGTCTAAATGATAATCACCTCCCAGTTGTTGACCCTTGTCTTGGTGATAGGGTAAGAATGGGGTGAATGACTGGAAGGGGGGCTGATGATTGACAGGCTGTGGGGGCAAAGTGTATATTAAAAATAATATTACAATACTCTTCAGTGAGATTAATATAAAGCTGTATAAGTTTTGAAAATATTTAATATTTGCACCCCAAATTTCAGACTAAGTTTTGCTTCACAAGTGATTCTAAGATTAACACAGGACATTGAGAAATGCTAATCAAAATGGATTTTCACAACTAATTCCATTTCATAGAGGATTTTACTCTAATTATGTTCAAGACAGCATGGTTTTAAGTAACTATTTATGCACTGAGAAGCCATAGGTTACTAAATAATTACTAGGCTAGCTGCTTCTGTGGGCCATTTTAAGTCTAGGCAAATTCCCTTGCAAAAGTGAGAATTAAACCCCACACCTTGTGTTAATGAGGTAAACACTTTAACCATTATAAATCCAAAGTAAAACCATACCAGCAGCTAAGATTAACAGTCCGTAAATGCCAAGAGCAAATGCAACTAACATAAAATAATAAAAGTAAATGAACCAAAACACGGACAGGATAAAAGAGCTTTAATAAAGGTAAGCGCTTTCAAAGGTTAACGTCCTGCTTGATCAGACCATAAAAGAAAAGATATAAGCTTGAACTTTAATACAATTTAAAGAAACAGTCTTCCAATAAAAACAAGGTAGCAATTATGACATCATCTGTTATACTGTATCTAGTTTATCCTATTCCTTTTATTGAAAGGTATAGCCACTAGTGCGCTTCTCTAATAAAGTCAATAAGTATCAATTCATTGCTGAACTGCAGAATTTGAAAAACATACTGATTTTGCAACAATCAGTCATTAATCAAGTAATGATATACATAACAAAAATATACAACTTCAGCTAACTAAAACAATGCAATTTTCATTATAACTGTACATGTGATCTCAGTTGGTTAGCGGATTGCAAAATCCTCACCGACCAACTATTTTACACTGTAAAAACATTCATCAAATATTAATATACATAACTACAGTCTGCAGTGCAGCTACCTAGGAAAATACATTTTATATTAAAACTGCATAGGCACTAAAATAACATTTATTTATAGCTATAATCTCGGACAATCCTGCTAAAAAAACTGAAGTCTGTATCTGACGTGTTAAGCCTTAAAGAAACACTAACTTCTTAAAATCTAGTGATACCTCAGAAGTCATAAATAAGACAAAAACAAGAATGATGAGCTTTGGAGTGTAGACTTACAAAAACAAGACAAAAGCAACAACTTTAAACCATATTAATATCCTAGACACAACAATAAAATATAATATTGAAGCAACATCATCTGGTGCTTCCTCTGCAAGGTTAACCCATTTAAACAGCAGTAATGTTTCTAAAGCTGCTTTCAGAGAAACATAGAAAAATGCAATTTCTGCTGACAATCATTTGGATAACCTAGCTCAAATTTGTAATATACATATGTTAACTTTTAAAACAGTACATTATTCTTAGAGTCTAACTATCTCTTGTGGACTCTATATAACACAAATACACTTTAAACCATTGTAATGTTATATACACAGCAATAAAATATAGGTTGGGAGCAACATTATCTGATTCCTTCTCAACAATGTTAGAGGATTTAAATGGCAGTGTTACTTCTAATCCTGCTTAAAAAATGTTAAACAGTGTGGTCTCTGCTGGAGCTACTCAACCAATAAATAACGAGTCACATACATTTGTTTAAAAAAACCTAACTCAGACTACTAAATTACATACATGGTGTATTCATTTTAAGACAAAACTGTCTCCTTAAAGGCGGCATAATCCTGTATTAAAGTTGTAACCATAGTAATGGAATTTAATATTGACATGGCAACAAATAAATATTCTATAGAAGTGCCACTGCTATATATCATTCATTTACTGAGTCACATCTTGATGTTTTTATATTATTTGTCTTATATAAAGTTCATATATGATATTGTTAGACTTTAAGGAGACAGTTTTGTCCTAAAATGAATGCACCATATAAGTAATTTAGTAGTCTGATATTTCCTTCTCTCTTATAAATAAACTTAGGATCTTTTTTTCCTAGAACTTTTTCAACATCCTCATTCGATTGTAAGATGATCTAATTTTTATGTGTAATATTTTTAATCATATTAATGTCTATTATATTTCATAATATACCCTAAATTACACTCAAAATTATTACTAGCAGATTGTTGTCTAATCAATTGTCTAGAAAGGTATGGTGCACCTAAGTTACTCCATTCATTTATCACTACATTCTTCATATCTTCCAACAACATCCATAAAAAAGGACAAATCTTGAGTCTTAAATGGTGCTAATTCACTATCATTAAAAACATTAATCTCTTCCCACATTGATAAAGTAATATTAGCATACATACTGGAAACTGGGGTGTCCATAGCCACCCCAAGTTGCTGATGATAAATTCCATCATTCAACAGAAAAATATTATTTTCCAGCACTGTCCAACATTGAACATAACACTTCTATTTTAGAAGCTGTAAACATGCTATGTTCACATAGATACTCTCTAACAAACTGTACTCCCCATTCATTAGGTATCACAGTAAATTAGGACTTAACATCCATTGTAACAATCCCAGAATTGAAAAGTACCAATAGTATATAGCCCATGATGAAAAATAGACATCGACATGTATAAAAGTAGTGCTTGTTTTTTATTTTCATCATAATATTTAGTATAATAATACTTATATATTGTTTAATTATATTTGGATTTTGTTATAAGTTTATTTTTATTTAATCCTAGACTTGTTTTCATATATGTTTTTATGTATGTATGTGTGTTCCTTTTACTATGCTGTTTTGTTTTAAGTGCATTTAACTATTTAATAACCCATGTGATTTTAAGAATATGTGTGATTGACTGGTGTAAATATTTAAACACTGTGAATATAATAGGATGTGTAATTGTACTTGAGAAAGTTTTGTAACTCGAAAGCTTTGCTGTGTTTTATTATTTTACTCATAAAAATAGTGTTTGGCGTTGAGCTCCTGTTGTTTTCTTTGGATATTTTTGTTGCCTCATCTTCAAGAGCTCTTTGGACATTTGGACACCAGGACTGGTTGATTTTGTGTGTTTCTTGCTTTTTTTTTACTGTTCCTGGTGACCTACCTGTTCTGTTAGCCAGTGTGCACTTCTCTATGGAACCACAGCCCAGACCATCTACATCTTCTACAATGTTTGGTACATCTGATACATTTATACAAACAGCTACTAAGTCATCTTATGTAAGATTATAGTATTTGTTAACAGTAAATGTGATCCCCATCTTGGTGTTTTGTAGTCAACAGACTGATGCTGTAATAATTATTCTGCAAATAATGATGATTTGAATGAGTTGCAGAAAAGTATTCGCTCCTTAGAATCCAAAACTGAGATGTATAAAAGGCTTCATTGGCAAAGACCATGTTTTTCTGCATATTTAGAGCTAGGTGTAGTACCTAGACATCTTAGAATTATTAAAATGCGTGCATACAAGAATAAATATCCTGAACTGTTGAAGCAATGGCAACAGCTGAACTTAAATTCGAGTGGTGAGTATACGAGACTGATGAATATTTTATTTCTTCCTTATGAAACTGAATTGCTAGCAGAAATTGAGATGATGGAAGATAAGATTGTTAATTCTACTTCCTTCCATTTAGTAGCTAGTGACTATAACAATATGCTGGATAGACTGAAAAGAATGGAAGAGAAATTATTATCAATAAAAAAATGGAAACTTGTTCAGGACTTGAATTACTTTAAATTAAATCATTTATTTTGTTGGCCAAAAGAAAACAGGCAATTTACCTCAGAAGCTGCTGCCCCTTTGAAAATGAGATAGTATTGCAGACTGAGGAAATCCAATTTAAAAAGTTTAATGGCAGACCTGCCCCTTCCTCTAATAGTGAAACTGAAGTTGGTGCTACTAGATGTAGAGAACCAGTCATGGATTTGGATAGCTTCACTCTGATTCAAACAGAGACTGCAGCAAGCAATTTTGTATCTGAGGTTAAGAATTTTAATAATACAGCTGAGAATGGAAATCCTGAAACAACAAATGGACAGAACAGTGCTGTTTTGAGTCATTCTGTGAGTACCATTGACAAGAATGCAACTGTAACTAGTAATTCTGGAATAGTGAAAGAAAAGAACAAAGGGGCTGATAGTTTTTTAGCCTCAAACTGCTTTTCGTTACAGTTGCCCATTCAAATCAAAGAACCACTCAGAGGAAGGAGCAAGAGCAGGAAGAGGAGTTGGGACAGCATAGAACCAACCATGCAGCATCAGATGGGACAACAAACCTTCACGAAGGTAGGACCAGCAGTGAAGAGCAAATGTGCAAAGGCTTAATTTTTGTTAGCCCTACACTGGTTAATTTGTCCAAATGGTCATTTAGTGATGCTGAGCTAATGCTTTTAGATAAGGGGCTTACTTTTGTCCCTACTAAAGGAGATAATATTAGCATCTTATTAACTGAACTCGGGCTATTCGTTAGAAATATAGATTTAAAGCTATTCATAGGTTTAAAGGTAGGTACTAGGCTATTGGTCCAAGGGCCTATATAAGCCTAGCCAAAAAGGTACCCTGGCTTTCACCACCCAAGAAAATTATTTTCCTGTACTCCTGTCGAGCAGAGCCACAGAGGTGATCCCTGGGATGAATTTCCTATTTCCCATCCAGTCATCAAGATTTTTCTTGAAGAGTGCTAATGAGGAGCTTTGTTTGATAAAGATAGGTAGTTTGTTCCGGAGTATGGGAAGTCCCTGGGACAGGAATCTATCCCTCCAGCATGTTCTGTTTATTGTAGTGACAAGGTTTAGGTCCCTAGAGCATGTAGCTCGGAAGGATTGTGATTTCTTTAAGTGGAGCATGTCGAACAGCTCTGGGTTTGATATAGCTTTGTATGTTAGGCAGAGATCGACTCTGAGTAGACGATATGTGATGGAGTAAAGCTGGAGTTTTTGAGACGGTCTGCATAGGGCTTCTGTTTGAGGCCAGTAATCCTCTTTGTGAGGTATTTCTGTAGCCTTTCCAGTTGTTGTAGATGTCTTGTGAGGTACATACCAAAAGGGGCATTGTACTCTATAATGGGTCTAATGAGTGACAAGTAGAGGGGAACAATGACCTCTTTTTTGCTGGATGAGAAACCTTCTGTGATGAGGTGTGCCACGTAGAAGGCTTTCCTGACTACTGTGGCGATGTGATTATCAAAGGAGAGACTACTGTCCACCTGAGTTTTAATAAAGGGGATGACAATGCACTTTTTGGCATTGA
The DNA here is from genome assembly GCF_019279795.1 of Protopterus annectens. Taxonomy (NCBI): domain Eukaryota; kingdom Metazoa; phylum Chordata; order Ceratodontiformes; family Protopteridae; genus Protopterus; species Protopterus annectens. Next base: position 1,494,040,313 of record NC_056739.1, read on the forward strand.
CCTTGAGGCCATGGCTTTTACACCAGGCATCTGTCTCTGTGAGGCCCTTTTGTAGGATGTCTGCATCGTTAAGAGTTTCAATTATGGCTTCTAGTTTGCAGTCATCTGCGAACTTCGTTAGCCAAAGACCTTCTGTGTTAGCCTGTACTTCAGTAAAGTAGATACCAAACAGGAGAGGACCCAGGACTGAACCCTGTGGTACTCCACTTGTCACTGGTCTGAAGTCGGATTTGGAGTCTGCTACTTTCACAATGTGGGTTCTGTCAGTGAACCAGTGGCAACCCATCTTGTGACATAGGGATTTATACCTAGTTTAGTGAGTTTATCTACAATTCCAGAGTGGGGGATGGTGTCAAAAGCCTTGGCAAGATCTAGATAGGCTGTGCGAACCACCTTACCCTTGTCTACGGCTTTGGTGACTGCTTTAAAGAAGTTTATCAGGTTTAGGAGACATGATCTGCCTTTTACAAACCCTAACTGGGTGGGATCCAGAGTTTGAAGATTACCAATGTCTTTGTGTATAAGAACCTTGATGATACGTTCCATGGCCTTGCAGACCAGGCTCGTTAGGCTAAAGGGGAGGTAGTTCCTGGTGTCTCTGGTGGCTCCCCCTGGAGTGGGATAATCGTTGCTGTGTGCCATTCAGTGGGCATAAAGCCTGAGATGAGGCTGTGATTGAACATGGTGCTTAGGTGGGGTGCCAGTTCATTCTGCAGTTTGTGTAGAATGCAGCCTGGTATGTTGTCAGGTCCCATGGATGCTGTGTTCTTGGTTTTGGAGAGTGTGGTTTTTACCTGTGCAGTTGTGATTACAGGAACTTTGCATTCTTCTGGTATAGAGATGGGCCCTTTAGGGGGTGAGAAGGGGGTAAAGTTAGCACTGAACCTATCTGCCAGGATGTTGGCAATATCAGTTGGTTCTGTATATTTAATGCCATTGTGCTGTAACTCAGAGCAGATTGGAGTGTTGCCAATGAGATTCTTGACATAGCTACAGAATGCTTTGTGGTTGTCTTTAGAATCAGTGGCGATTTTGTTTTCGCAACTAACTTTGGAGGATTTTATGAGGGATCTCAGCTTCTTACTGAGGCTGACCAGGAAGTTCCTCCAATCATGGGATTTTATTCTTTTTTTCAACAGTTTCTTTCTTCTGTTGTAGAGTTTGTTTATGGCAGGGGACCACCAGATTGGCTTCCTTTTTTTGGAGGATAGCGTCTTGGTTCTGTTAGGGATAGCACGATCCATGCACTCGTGTAAGTGCTTATAAAGTGAAATTGTGTAGGATTCAGCAGTCGTACATCTATTGTCCATCTGCAGGGGTGTTGTGAAGTTTGCCACTTCTGTCTTAAGAAGTGTGAAGTTGACTTTGGAGAAATTCTTTTACAGTGGTTTCCCTAATGGAGGGGGTAGGGGCAGGATGTGGATGTCTAGGGTGATTAGCTTGTGGTCGGATCTGACCAACAAGGAATTGACCTCTGGTGTGAAACACCGGTCACCCATGTTGGTAATGACCAGGTATAGGATATTGCTGCCCCTGGTGGGGGTGTAGATAAGCTGATCCAAGGCATTGGAATTTATGAATTCCAGAAAATGTTGAGCAAAAGTGCTGGCACATGAGTAGTTTTCCCAGTTATTGGTGGGGTAGTTGAAATCGCCCATTATTAGGGTGTTGGGTTGTACCCTAATATTTTCCAGAGTATCAAGAAATGAGAAGTGGGAATCCTGGGGCATGGTGGGGGGGGGGGTCTGTAGCAGGTTACAATTTGGATTGCGGTCTTGCCCAGAGTTAAGTTGCATTTGGATAATCTCGGATGCATTATGCTAAGCAACTAGCCTGGAGGTGTGGATATCCTTAAAGAATATGGACACGCCTCCACCTTTAGTGTTTCTGTCCAGGTTAGGTGGCTGAAAGGTATGGTATGAATTATAACCCTGGTAATGCATGGGTACTGTCTGGAGCCTTGAACCAGGTTTATATCACTGCACAGATGTCGATGTTCTCCATTTTAAGGAGTGCCTCGAGTGAATGCATTTTGAGGTTTAGACTTCTAGCATTGAGTAGCATTACCCTCAGATTTTGCTTGCTTGTACCTGTTACGGTGGTGAATTCATCATTTGAACCTTTCCTGCATTTAGCTATTTAATAACCCATGTGATTTTAAGAATATGTGTGATTGGCTGGTGTAAATATTTTTTTGGTGTTGTTATGCATGAGTTGGTTGCTCCTGTGTCAACACCATGAACTCCCTAAGTTTCTGAAATTCAACACATACTGAACAACAGACACTTTATGGAAATTGAACTCACCCTCCCACTCATTAGGAATTAAGCCTAGAAGTTTACTTGCCCTGTAAAGTAGCTTAGATGATAAAAAGCTTGTGGTTTCTTGGGGCACCTCCTTGTAAGTAAAAAAAAAAAGAGTTAAAGTAGTTATTTTCTTATGCACTTTTAACTTGATCTGCAAATGTTCTCAGCATGGTTTAATACTAGAGCTGAAATGAACCTCTCCATCAAGTCTGACATGAGGTTAGCCCCTCTGTTCATCATTACTTTACAGGGAATCCAATAAATGCCAATGCACCACGTCTCTTCAGCTGTAAACCACGAACTTGAGTGGTAAAAAAGTAGATACTTTAATGACAAAACATACAATGTTAGCGCTTTCGTTTAAATCTCTGTTAAACTTCCTCAGACATTTAAAATGTGTTACATCATTTCCTTTTATATCGCCACTTTGTTTCCCATTGGACTCTCATTAACATAAATTAGCATATACATAAATAATACCATTTGAGTCTATCTAAATGCATATTATCAACCCAATATGTGGATTTGCTCACAAAAAACTTGAAATACTACAGCAATATACATTTTAAAAAATACTGAATTGGCATTTAAAATATTTAAAACTTTTAAAACTTAGAATTGTTTAAAATGTCATAAAATTCTTTTTTACATATAATAAATGTAAAAAAATGTAAGAAATGTAAGAACTGAAATAATGTTGCATCAAGATGATTTTAAACAAGAAAAATGTAAATATTTGCAAATAAATAAACATTATAATAACATGTAAAAAACTAAACAATTATACATAGCACATAAATAACTTAAAATGCATGCCATTAAACAATTTTCTTTCTTTGTAATGCTTTTAATTTTAATACAGGTGCTATAGAAGTGTGTTAATTAATTCCTGGCCACTTATCGTCTTGAACTCTAATTTGCCATTTTAGTTCTTTGAGTTCTATATATGCCCCCCCCCCCCACCATGGTTCCTTTTCCATTATGCTTACGTGGTCTATAGCCATAAAATGAATTGATGGCTAGTAAACTCACTGACATGTTTAGCCAAAGCATTATTTAAATTAATTTTCTTTATGGCATATTCATGTTCATATATTTTTTGAGTGAGATGCCGCTCGGTTTTTCCAATATAAAATATTGGACAAGAATTGCATACAGTTAAAAAGACCACTGCTTTTGAATTGCAAGTATATCTGCTTTTTACAAAATATTTAACATCTCTTAAGTAAAAACTGTCAGCAATATTGATTTTATGACACCAATGGCATGCCCCACATTTCGACATACCTAAATTTGTTTGGATGGACCTGTACATAACTGGCTTGAATATCTCTTTGAAACTCATTCCTTTTCAATATACAATTTTGGGTTTCTCATCCATGTGGGTCCTAATGTGGGGGTCCTCTGTTATGATGGGCCAATTTTTCATAAATACATCAAGGATGGGCTTAAAATGCCCATTCAACCTTTTCACAACCACCTCTTGTATTAATGTGTATACCAGGGTACTAGGGTATTCCCTGTTGATGAACATCGTATGCAATGTAACACATTCGTGTAAAAATTCATGATGTGTTGTTACCATCGGTGCTGCCCTAACAAGTTGTCCTTTGACAACAGATCTCTTCTGGTGCTCTGGATGGGAACTACTATAGTGCAGAAAGCAATTCGAATAGGTGTCTTTTCTATAAATCACTGCTTTATACATTCCATTGACTCTATCCTTCTCTAAATGAACATCCAAGTAGTTCATATGTTCTATATTAACATTCCAAATAAACTGGAAAAAGTCTGTAGTACCATTTATATATGTAAAAATTTCATTCAATGATTCTTGTGTTCCAGTCCAAATAATACTGATATCTTCCTGGAATCTATGATAAGACTTTAAAAAATGAATTATACTTGGAATTAAATACAAAATTATTCTCCTGAGGACAGAGTCAATGGAATAGACTCAAATGGTTTTATTTATGTATATGCTAATTTATGTTAATGAGGGTCCAATGGGAAACAAAGTGGCGATATAAAAGGAAATGATGTAACACATTTTAAATGTCTGAGGAAATTTAACAGAGATTTAAACGAAATCACTAACATTGTATGTTTTGTCATTAAAGTATCTATTTTTTTACCATTCAATTTCTTGGTTTATAGCTGAAGAGACGTGGTGCATTGGCATTTATTGGATTCAGTTTATTTGTTGTTTTCGTTTATCACTTTCCAGAGAATACCCACTTTGCTGATAATTTCAGAATTTTGCTACATTTTCTGCTTCAGTGGAGGATAAAGCCTACTACCTCAAGGTACCCAGTTGCATAATTTTATACCACCAAGATATACCTGTTACATGTGCTGTTTCCCCCCATTGTCCCCACAATAATATTTTTTTTTCTTTCCCTTCCTGGCAGTATAGATCTCTCCATCTATTTCTCTATCTGTTTACCTGACTTCTATGCCTAACCACTCCCTGGATCTCTTGATTGGTTATTTCAGGTACCTCCAGTATAAATCTTTACTATGTGGGACCCTAACTCTTTGGGAAGTCAACCTTGATAGTAACTCACTATAGTCTTGAGGAGCGGGAGATTCATAGGCAAGTTGTGTGCATGGAGCAGGGAGCCATCAACCTTACAACAGCAAGTCAATGTCCTTTCATTAGGCAGTGGCTATTGCAATGATATTACATGGATAACATGTGAGCTCCTTGTCTCCACCAATGGTCACACAGGGATCAGGCTTCCCATAATATGCCCTCTTGGGTAGGAGAGCTAGCCATTGCCTGCTTCATCCCTGCCCATTCAGCACCACCAATGACTCAAATTAATTTCTGAACTCCTGGTGGTGCAAATGGACATCCTGCCTCTGTGCCATTTGTATGATCTTGCTAATATATTTTTATAACATTTATAATATATTTTCCCATTAGCCTCCATTTTGTATGTTTATTTGCTCAAGTTGCTTGTAAAAAGGAATAACCTGGTTATGCACAGAACTGTCCCATGAGAGGCCCTTGGGCCTACCAGCTGTTACAATACTTCTTCCTCCAACCCTACCTCAGCAGCCCATTCTCTGTACAGTAATATCTTGATTTAGTATACAGACTCCCTCTGCCCTTGAAAATCAGAATGCTTCCTCACATCCTGTATGGGTAATCTGAGTGCTGTACCTATCTCAACTCTCTTCTTGTGTTCCTTCTTAGTTCCCTTCTAATAAAAGGCTTGTGTTTTACAACACCAGTGCTGATATTTAAACTTACTGCTAACAACCATTTTTTCCCCTGTGGGTATCTCCTTCCAGATAAACTGCAGTACATTTTGATAGGTGCACCCAGGATTCATACTCCCTTCTGCTATCTAGCTCTTCCCTGAAGCAGCTGCATGACTAGACTTTTTGGAATCTGGGCATTGGCTGAGAGTCCCTCTTACTATATTCACCATGTGATTGTCTCCCTGCTTGACTGCACGTAGTTTAATATTCAGAGGTATAATGTCATCAGTCTCATTACCTATTAGAACATCTACTGGGATATCATCAAACACAGCCAGCTGCTTGCCTCCCTGCCTCCTTTGCAGTACAAATGAACTCTGGCCACTGACACCTGAAAAAGGTTTCTTTAACCTGGTCATAACTGGAGCGGATGCCTTGGGCAATAACATTCCTAACAATTGTTGTGTAGACAGTAGTTCTGTCTGATGCAGTGTCCTTCTTAGCAATCAATTGTTTACCCTGCAAGATAGACTACAGGTCCATGTGATACTCTTTGAAGACAACCATTACTGTGTTGGTATCTCTGTTAGTTCCCCCACACGGCTTCTCTCAAACTATTAACTCCCCCACTAGAATCCATAAACCCAGCAACAAAGAAAGTATATTAGACTGGATTTTAATAAACAGCCACTCTCTCTCATAAAAAAGCAGGTGTCCTTCCTGATGATATTAGTGACCACTCACTAACCTACCTATCTAGACAAAGATCCTTTACTTCTAATCACCATACCTTTAAAATCACCAGTAACAGAAAAAATTTTAATCCAGCCAATTTTCAAACTGAACTTCAAGCCTGTGACTGGTCTCCCTTAAGGCACCTACCAATTGATGAAGCAGTATCCCATTTTAACTCCAAATTCCTTCAAATTCTTGAATTCCATGCCCCCTCTTGCTCCATTAGAACTAGATGCAAAGCAGCCCCATGGCTTACTAAAGAAACCAGACAACAAATCCATCAAAGAAATAAAATTTGGTCCAAATGGAGAAACTCTAAAGACCCAATTGATCAGCAGCACTTTAGACAACTAAGAAATGCCACCAAAAGATCTATACTTTATGATAAAAAAAAACTATTTCTTCAAACTCCAACAAAAACACCATAATCAACCCCAAAGCTTTTGGTCAGGCATAAATAAACTGTTACATTCGGGCCACTCTAAACCCCCACTCCATTTGGTCTCTCCCAAAACTCTCCAAACAAGATAGCTGATGCTTTCAACACCTTTTTTACTGAAACTGTCCAATCTCTAGCCAACACCCTACCTCCTCTCAGTCCTACCCTCTCATGCTCCCTAACTACCTCACCACCTACCTTTCACTTTAAACCTATTCCTACAAACCTCATCTATACTCACCTTCATAAGCTCAAACCTTGTACACCCTCAGCCGATCACCTACCACCTGAATACCTACAAATTGCAGATAAAGCTCTTGCCTACCCTATCTCTATTCTTATCAATAGAACCATAACTGAAGGCTCCATTCCTTCACTATGGAAAATCTCTCACATAATCCCACTTCACAAAGGCGGCAACATAGCTGAACTCTCCAACTTTCGACCCATAGCCCTACTATCCCCACTAGCCAAAATAATGGAAAAATGTATCCACCAACAATTTCTCAACCACATTCTCCAACACAACCTTCTAGCTGACTGTCAACATGGTTTTAGACCATTCCACAGTACCACCACTACTCTCCTATCACCGTAACAATAACATGCTCTCCGCTGCTCTTTTAATTGACCTCTCTAAGGCTTTTGATATGGTCAATCATCAAATACTACTTAACATACTCAACTCATTCTCACTTGACACACAAGCATTACTCTGGTTCAAATCCTATATGCACAATCGACAGCAGGCTGTCCTTTGGGATAATAACCTATCCAAACATCTCCCTGTTACCCTTGGTGTCCCTCAGGGCTCCATCCTAGGACCTCTACTCTTCTCCCTATTCATTAACGGCCTTTCTACTAATTTACCTGTACCTACTAGCATTCAATATGGAGATGACTCCACTTTGATTTGTAAAGCTAAAACTTCATCTGAACTCCAAACCATCACCCAAACAGTATTCAACCAAGTTGAAAACTGGTTCCAACAACGCCACCTCCTCCTCAATGCCAAAAAAAACAAACTATTGCTATTTACTCCAACTATTAAATCCACCCCATTAGACTTCTCTATTACATCCATCAATGGTACAATCATAGCTCCCGACCCAACTACAAAACTCTTAGGGGTATTGATTGACGACAACCTGAACTTTGACACTCATATCAATGCCACCATCAAAACTGTCAACAGAAAACTTGGATCCTTATATAGGATAAAATCTTTTCTCACCCCAGAAGCCAGAACTACTATTGCCCAGACACATCTAATCTCCACACTCTTTTATGCCTCTCCAATTTATACTAATCTTTCCAAAAGTAACCTAAACAAGTTGTCTACGTCTTACAACAATATTGCCAGGGTTGCTACTGGGTCCTCCTTCAGAACACATCACTGTCTAAACCTAAAACTTCTAGGATGGCTTGAACTAAATAACCAACTAAACTTTCAACAACTCTCCATTATCCATAAAATTCTACACCAGCCTAGTAATACTCCTATTCTCAGTAGCCTCATCACCCCCTACAAAAACCTCACTAACCTTCGCTCAGCAAATAAACTACTAGTTACCACCCAGAAATCCCACAACAGGGCAGGTGATTCACTTTTCTCGAATACAGTGGGGAAGATCTGGAACAAGCTTCCCACTAAACTTAAATCTCTTTCATCATTAACACTCTTTAAAAAACAACTAAAAACTCTACTAAAAACACAATGGCTATGTCCTTGTACTAACCCTGACTAACCCCCCACCTTATCCGTACTCAACAGACCTCCTCCTTCACCCACACCATTGCAGCATTAGCATTTTTACCCCTCCTTCCCTCCCTTACATCCTATTTCCCAGCATGCATCTCTGAGTATTTCTCCTCACTACACTACCTTCTCAGTGTACTTTTATCTTTCCACCCTAAACTTTTACTTTTCTTTTCTTTCATTATGATTAAGTTTTCTTCCTCTTATACTTATCCTCCCTAATTTCTCCTACTTCCCTGTCTTATACACATTTTATAACCCTTTTATATCTTTTGAAAAGCACATCCTACCCAACTTACTAACGTTGAAGCTCTATCTCTTTCCCTTGGTAATAATCACTGTATTTTTACCCTTTTTCAATTCAGTTCTCAATTTCTGTATCTTCTTTATTTCTGTATAACTGAAGTTGATGAAATAATTCTGCAAGCATATTCACCTTAGCTACATTACATAATGTATTTATCTTGTTTTGGTACTAGCCTGATGTTAACTAGTTTAAAGTGGAGCTTTTCTCCCCGGGCCTCTACAGAAAATGGACATGTATCCAGCTAGACTAGCCCGGTCAACAAATGTAAAATAAATAAAAAATAAATAAAATGTGGCATTTGTCTCTCACCCTGTTTGTCTCTCACCCTATTTATGTGGATGTTTATATAATGCATGCCCCAAATTGTTACACTGGAAACACTGGGCTGCAAGAAATTGCCTTCATTCCATCTTTGCCTGTGCAACCTGCTATGAAATTTTAGCCTGCACTCAATAGGTTCCTTTATATCCCTGTGTAGCACTGGTTATCCCCTACATATGCAGTTGTGCCTTGATAGATGGGTGCCCATTTTTCCTATTTCCACAACAGTGTTACACTCTTGATCTGTTATCCAAAATTCTACATCTTTACACAAAGTACCTGCTCTCTTATTATAAGGTCTACGCACATTTCAAAATTAATAATGTGACAGCCACTCACACAATTATGAATGTATGGGCTTATTTTTTTCAATAAAATCATTAATACTGTTGTTTGTCTTTCTTCTGAGCTCTCTTTACATTTTTCTGTAAGCTTCAGTGTAAATTGAACTTGAATGCATTTGAAACTCTGGTATAAAATAAATATGCTGTTCCCGGAATCAAAGAATAGTCAAAAGAGTAGGGTATGGTCTGCATTTTGCCCTAAACTCATCTACTAATATAGCACTACTGAAAAACACTACTGTCAGTGTAGTACCTGCCAGTTTATAACTGCCACAGATCCCAGAACTCATCATGCTGCCTTTTATATTGTAAAAGGGAATTGGCTTCCTGTTCGGCACAAGGCACTTTCCTCTTGCCCATCATTATATTCAAACTGGTGAGTCAACATGAATCCCCCTCACTCTCTTCCAAACTAATAGTCAGAACCTTTAACTACTCTTCACAGAGACACTAATTAGGAAGCAATCACACATAACCCCCTCAAATCTGTAACTTGAAAAAAGTATGCTTTAATTCTTCACCCACCTGCTGGAATACTCAATAGACATGAGAAAGAAGAAACCTCTTACAATCTTATAAAGTAAAATAAAGGAATACATCTTTGCTAAAAATAAATGCAAATATTTCAGAAATTGTGGTTGACAACATTTCAGATTAAAACATTCACTTCAATATTTCTATGACCACACATTACTAAGTATTCAAATGTCATTTATTGTCAAAGTTTTGTATTTGTATTACTAGATTACTAAGTATTGTAATTGTATTATTTTAATATATTATATTATATTATATTATATTATATTATATTATATTATATTATATTATATTATATTATATTATACTATATTACTACTATGTGATATTTCTGTTGTTGCTCTTTCAGCTTGGGTCATAGCTGAATAGGGCCTCTGGACCAGCCCATTTACCCTGTAAATAAGCAAACAAACAAATTAATTATTTTTTGCCACTTTACTTCTGATCAGCTTTGCATTGGTTTACATCCTGTTGTTGCCATATAAATACTGTGAAATTTTGTATGGCTCAAATGAACACTGTTTATGACTTAAAAGGGTCAGTATACATCACTGTATGAAGAAACTGCCATTGTTTCTTTATTTATTAAGACATTTTTTCATATTTTCACAAGGTGTGCAAATGGCTACATTGCAGTAAGTGTGTGAACATGTAAATTTATCAGCTGTTTAACATAGGCATTTGGAAAGTGCATGGGTTATGTATCATGACGGTGGCACTTCTCCTGAGCTACTGCAGTGTGGAGGTGGTTGTGACCACCATCTTCCATACCTCTCAAGTGCACCTCATTACAAGGAACGTACCTCAATTGGGGTCTTAAAAAGTTAATGTTCCTCGAAGTTCCTCAAAGTTCCACACTGTCACACATTCAGTGTTAGGAATGTTTTAAGTGAAATCCATGGTAAATAGAAATTAATCATGTTAATTCATTAAAGAATCTTCTTTATAAGTAAACCCAGCATATTTTAACCATTCTATGACCTTCCTTGTTGAAGTTGTTAGTAAGCCATTAGTATGTGTTCCACATTTTGCCCATGTGTTCCACATTATGAAGGTGAGTGTTCCTCGTTTTGGAGATGGAAGGTTGAGAGCTATGCCATCTTCCTGTAGTTGGCAGGTAACAGAGGTCATTTTGGAGATCTTTTTTGTGCTTCTTATAAGGTGTTTTTACCTGCACTAAAAAAATCATATCATCTGTGTACAGGTTTAGTGAATCCTGGGAGGTCAAAGATAATGTCATTTATGAGCACAGTGAACATTATGGGTCCTGGGGTATAATATTCCAGCATCTGGTTATAGACAATTATTTCAGATATTTTCACTATGGGCAGAAGTTCACAGTCAGATTTTAGTCCATCAGAAAAATAGAAAGAAAATCTTGAGAGGGGTAATGATGATGGCATGTTTGAAAGAAGGTATAAAAACACCAGATAATAAATAATTATTAAAATATGGGCTACTAAAAGAAGAATAACAGGAGCGTCCATTTTAAGGAAAGCAAAGTGGAGGGGATTTGTGGGTACTGGATGTTTCAACTTTTCATGTAATTTACATGAATTCTTCTAGGAAACTGAATTGAAAAACAGGAAAGAAAGGACCCATTGGTACTCAGACATGGCCTGTATGAGTGAGGGGTCAAGAGGACTAGGATGGGTGGATTTACTTTAACCTGAGAAATGTGCTGCTTGATTCTGTTAGCAAAAGACTTGTTTAGTGAAGTATCAGAAGGAAGAGGGTTTTAAAGAAGTCTCTGCATTAAATATTTGATAGCTCCCCAAAGCCATTTTAGCTGACTAGTAAACACAGTTTTCTTTCTCTTCTGATGTAAGTTAAATTGGCAGAGTTAAAGGTTAGCTGTTATTCACTTCTAATGGTTAAGCTGTTTTGATAGGCAGTTTAGTTGATCACATTCTTTTTCCATGCATGGAAATCCTAGTCCATTTACTGTTAGTGCTTTAACTGTGATGTTAGCAGAGACATTTATTCCCATTCACTCTTCTACCCTACAGAAAAAATACCCACAATGGAGGTCAGTATACTTAGAAAGACACCTAAGGCAGAAGTTGAAATCCTTTCTTCAGGTAGAGGGAGCCAGTCAATATTGTCAAGCTCAAGTGGTAGACAGGTTTCCATTTGCTCAGAGAAGGATCTTCCAAGGACATAAATGGAGTTGATGTCCAGATGTTCAAAGGACCTCTTGATGGTAACTGGGCAATGATTACTCAATGGGTTCAGCAACACTACTATATCAATAAATCCATCCATCCATCCATCCATCCATCCATCCACAGCCCCTTTCCCATTTTGCACATGGGGTCGGGGTGTCACTTCAGCAGTGACAATTATCTCAAGCCAAGGTTTACACCACTGGGTGGCTAGCCATGCTGTGATAATTCATTCGTACCACTCACTTGCACACACATTCTCACATACAGCCAAGTTAGAGTATCCAATCCACCTACTGCATGTCTACTGCAGTCCTAGTCCATTTATTGTTAGTGCTTTAACTGTGATGTTAGCAGAGACATTTATTCCAATTCACTCTTAGAAAAAATATCCATAATGGAGGTGAGTAAAGTTAGAAAGACACCTAAGGCAGAAGTTGAAATCCTTTCTTCAGGTAGAGGGAGCCAGTCAACATTGTCAAGCTCAAGTGGTAGACAGGTTGCCATTTGCTCAGAGAAGGATATTCCAAGGACATAAATGGAGTCGATGTCTAGATGTTCTAAGGACCTCTTGATGGTAACTGGGCAACGATTACTCAATGGGTTCAGCAACACTGCTATATGAATAAATCCACCCATCTATCCATCCATCCATCCATCCACAGCCCCTTTCCCATTTTGCACATGGGGTCGGGGTGTCACTTTTGCAGTGACAATCATCTCAAGCCAAGGTTTACACCACCGGGTGGCTAGCCCTGCCATGGCAATTCATTTGTACCACACACTTGCACGCACATTCTCACATACAGCCAAGTTAGAGTATCCAATCCACCTACTGCATGTCTTTGGAATGTAGAAGGAAACTGGAGTACCTGGAGGAAACCCACTTGACCTCAGGGAGGATATGGAGACTCCGCATAGAAGGCACTCCTGGCAAGAATCAAACCAGAAAACCTCTTGCTGTGAGGTGACAACTGTGTTGAATTTGTAATAACATCATTAAGCAGGTAACTAGTGCCTAAGTATGGGTTAGGCCTAGTAGTTTCCTTGAACAGAGAAGACTGATCATGATAGGAGAATAATCTGTTGGGTTGTGAACTTTTTGTGTCTACCCTGTTAGTGCAAGGCCCCCATACCCCCCAACATTATTGTTCTCACTCAGTGGTCACTGAACCTTTGATAAAAGTGTGATAATTGACAGGCAATGTTATGGCTGCCTTACTCTTTCTGTAGGTTGCACCAACTCCATACCACCAAAACCTTGCTAACAAGTAAACACCATTCTACAAAGGAACATAGGGAGTTTGCATTTGGAAGGTTACGTGCTGTCTTGATTCTTCCCAAATTCCAACTTAAATCAGCATGCATGAGCAGATGTGTGATCAGCTTGAGGGATCATACAACTGAATCTAAGAGATGGCAACTTTAATAGGAGTTCAGGGTTTCTAGGGTGTTTACTAGGTTAACAACCGCAAGGGGCCTTTTAAGCCTAGCTATGCTTTCCAAATGTATATGACTAGTTTTGATACCTTAGTGTTATTTTAAGGGGTATATGTAGGCTTTGGAATGTGTTGTCAAGCATTTACAGGTGATACCTTAGGGTTATTTTAAGGGGTATATGTAGGCTTTGACATGTGTGGTCAAACATTTACAGGCTGCACCGTCTAACAGGGCCTTAAGTGCCAGACTAGTGGTAAATTTCAGATTCACTATCCACTGGTCCAAATTATACTTGAATTGGGTTAGAAAGGCCTGTTCTAGAGAAGGGGTAGTCTCAGAGACACATACCTGTCCCTCCAATATGTTGTATTTATGTTGCAGATGACATTTAGGTCCATAGATTGGGTAATTCTGATGCTGCTTGTTTTGTGGATGTGCAACAGGTACATCAGAGAAGGATCAGATGATGCTTTGTAGGCCAGGCATAGATTGCCTCTCTGCAGTCTGTAGGAGACCTTGTACTGGGATAGGGCTTTAGGCAGTCCATTTAGGACATGTACTTTACACCCTGTATTCTTTTTCTGAGGAACGTCTGTGAATGCTACAGTTATTGCATATGCCTGGTCAGGTACATACCAAAAGGGGGGGTGTTGTACTCCATGACTGATCTGATGACATCCTTGGACCTAGATGCCATACCCTTGCTTATTAAGTTGCATATCATAGAATTATTTCCTTACTACCACACACATGCCCACATGGATTCCCAAATCCCTGATCAGTGGGTCTACTCTTGGAGTGTATTATCAATATAGTAGTTTCTATCTATACCTATCTTCTCAAAGAATACTATTATGCATTTCTTGGCATTGAGTTTTAGACAGTAACTCTGCCACCAGTTATTAGTCTGTCTCATGCCATCTTGGAGGGTATTTGCATCATTGGGAGAATTCTGTTACTGTGCCTAGTTAGCAGTTTTCTGCAGACTCGGTCAGCCAGAGGCTTTTGATGCTGGTCTTGACTTCAGTAAAGTAGATTCCAAAAAAGGAGTGGTCCCAGTACAAGAGCCTTAAGGAACTCTGCTAGTGACTAGTATTTTTGTACAGGTAGGCTGTCTTCGGATCCTATGCTTGCTATCCAGTGGCTGACATAGGGACATACCTAATTATGTAATTTTGTCTACAATGCCTGAGTGGATTAATGTATCAAATGCTTTGGCCAAGGCAAGGTAGGCAGTATGCACCATTTTGCCCTTGTCCATTGCTGTGGTGACCTTCTTGAAGAAGCCAGCAGTTTGAGTAGGTATTACATGCCCTTGATTAAACAAACTGGGTTTGGTACAGTGTCTGAAGGTTTCCTATGTCATTGTTTACCATTTCTATATTAATTCTTTCCATGGCTTTACATATGAGTCTAATCAGACTTATGGGTTTGTAGTTACATGGGTCTGTAGATAGCCTGTCCTTGTGCAGAGAGATGAAAGTTGCAGTCCTCCACATACTGCTCAACCTCTTAGCACAAGAAATCTGGACACAGCCACAAATAATAGGGAACAAAGCCCTGAAGATAGGGACAGATTTTAAATATTGTTCTTATAAACATGGAACTTTGCTAGAACAGCAGGTTTTGTGTTAACATGCATTTCCTGAAGGATAGGAAGTCTGAAGCACAAATACCTGTCATTATTTACTGATTTCAGTCCTCAGTGATTTGCCAGAAAACTACAGATTTTGTGAGGATCAGACCAAAAATACAAGGCGAAAATATGGATATTCTGTGAAAATCTGGACAGTTGAGAGGTATGGCACCATTCTCTTGGCACAAAGCCTGTCTGGAAGATACAGTTAAATAGTGATTCTAGTGGTCTTGACATGTCGTGTTTCATGCTATTATGGAGGCATCCTGAGATATTATCAGGGCTTGTCAATCAAGTGTTCTTGGGCTTAGAGAGTACATTGAGGATCTGTTGCCTAGTGACATTTGGGGGAGTTATGTCTGAAGGTATTTTATGAGGAGTATCTGGGGGGAGATGGGGTAAAATTGGGGTTAAATTTGTTGGCCGGTAGATTTGCTATACCTTCTTGCTCAGTATAGGTAGCTCCATTTACAATTAGCTCTGCAAATTGTTGCACATTGCTTTGATGTTGTAGACATAACTGAATAATGCCTTGTGATCATCCTTGACCTGGGAGGTTATTTTTCCCTCAAATTTGGTGTGGGTACAATTGATTAATCCCCCTGGAGCAGCTTGTTTGGACTGATATGGGAGTTTTTACCTTGGTGGGCATTGCACTGCCTAATTTTTGCCATGTTTTTTTTTTTCCTTTTGTTATACTATCTATTGATGTTGGGATTCCACCAGAGTGGTTTGTTTTTTTGAGTTTGTCCTTTGCTTATTTTGGGTAGATTCAGCTGTCTCTATGCAGCCATTAGCATGATTCTATGGGATTTTCTTGAACATTTCCACAAAGGAGTCTCAGAGAAGCTTTTCAAATATTCTTTCTAAAGCAGAGAGGGGAAGTATACTACCATAATATAAATTTTGGTACATCCACTTATTTTGGTCTAAAGCGTTAGCAAATTTGTAGCTGGATCATTGCCTGGTACATTCTTTTCATCAAACTTAATTATAAGACTAGGTATTTTCTAGGTGAACATATGATAATTATGCTGAATAATCATAGAAAAACATATACAGTAAACTCTCTGTTAACCGGCGCCCATGGGGATTGGGAGATGCTGGATAACTGTAGATGTTATGTTGTCCATCTCACCTTCCTTTCTTTCTGGTGGGTGTCTGACTCGGCCACTTCTAAAGCTCGAAAAGTTCTTACTGGCTCGTGGCTAGCCCCTTACCCCAGCATGCTTAGCACTAGCTACCCAGACCTTATTTGCCGCTTGCAATGTCAAGATTGTCTTCTGCTGGCTCAGGCTAAGTAGTTAATTTTTTCTGTCAAAATTGTTATTTGTTTAGGCTAAATTTCCTTAGAGTTAGAATTTATCTTACTTATCATCCCCTATCCTCATTACAGTTGTTGTTTGCTGTTGTTAGGCCGTTGTTTCCTCTCAGGCCTTTTTCTGTGTGTTGTCGGCAGCCCATTTTTTTCTTGAGGGATGTTGTCCTATCCCTTTTTTTCCCTTCTCCTACTTAGAGAGAAGCCATTTTAGTTAGAGGCTTTCTCCCTTTGTTAGCAGTAGCCATTTAATTTAGAGGCTACCCCCCTCCTCTTCTTTCCCTACTTCTTTCCTTAACAAAAAAAAAAAAATCTTCTTTGTGTTTATGATGTCTAAAGAACCTACTATGCAGTCAGGTTTTAAGAAATGCAACTTGTGCTGCCAAAAAATGTCCCTTACGGATGGGCACACGAGTTGTGTTTATAGTTTAGGTGTGGTCCACTTGCAGGACTTGTGCTCTGTTTGCCATGCCTTTAGTGCATGGGTTTTACAGGAGAGGTGCAACAAACTGATATTGAGAGGGTTATTAAAACCTTAGATTGAGGTTGCATCGGATTCTCAGCCTTCCAAAAAATCTGATGACAAACAGGCATCTTTGTCAGTTCCACCTTCGGTGCCGACAAAGTCAAGATCGGAATCTTCAGATCCTTCAGAGCGGATTGTTGGCTCTGAAGAGTCCTTTTCTCCGGCGGCTCCATCTGTGGCTTCGGAGCTGTCCTGGACTCAAAAGAGATCAAGATCTCCTTCTTTGGACCCGGTGAGATCTGTGTCTCAGTCTCCACTTTTGCAGTCAGTGGCAGGTAGTCACCAGTCCTCGGCCCCCTCCTCTCGATCATCTAGGAGTTTATCGGATGATGATGTGGAGAGAGTGGTGAAGAGGCTGCTCAAGTTTGCTCAAGACAGGGGTATTTGCTCAATTGTTGTCGGGCCCAGCCCAGAAGGAAGTGGCACCATTGTCTGAACCAGTCCCTGTCTCTGTTCCTCCTCCAACTGCATCCAGTTTGGAGCCAGTGTGCATGGAAGTAGTAGTGGTGGTGGTACCGTTGGTTCTGACAACCCTTGCCTTGTCAGTTCCGACATTCTCTCTGACCTCCTTGACAGTCCGCTCTGTCGAGGGGTCTGGGTGCTGAGACTCCCTCATTGGCTCTGAGAGGGAAGTGGCATCGGACCCTTGTCTGACCCCACTCTCCCTCTCAGAGCCTTGGTGCAGGTGAGTTCGGCTCCCACATCTGCCTCAGAGCCATCGACTTCATTGCAGAGGAGGTCTCCATGCTCCTCAGAGCTGGAGCCTCCTTCCATTTCAAATTGTGGCACCTTCGAGGTGATGAGGAGTGTACTGTCCACAGAGATGGCCCCACCCACGGCTCCATCGCCTCCGTCCCCATCGATACAGGTGTCTGCCTCAGATCTTTCTCTCCATCCCAAGCATAGGGAACCAATGCCCCATAGGGTGACCCCTCTTCTTCCGAGATCTCTCCTGAGCATGCCTCAGAATAGGTTCCTAGGAAGAAAAAATGTAAGAGGAAACATGTGGACTCCCTTGAGTCCATCACCTCTGACACGGACTTGGATGAATATCCTTAGGCAGAGGGGAAACTGGAAGTCCCTTGCCCCTTCTGAGGACAAGTCTGTGTACCTGGACACATTTGGTTCCTGACCTTCCACCTCCTGGGTGTCTCCGCCTTTCAAACCACTTTTGTCTGTAGTGAGTCGAAAGGCATGGAGTGATCCAGAGACCATGGAGCCCATTCCGAGACAGCCGAACAAATTCATGACCACACCAGAGGACAAGACCTTTCTCTCCAAAGGCATGCCAGTTGATGCTCTGGTGGTAGCAGCAGCCACCAAGAAGGAACTCGCAGGGACTTCCTCTTCTATCCATCTGCCAAACAAGGAGACTAGAGCCATGAATAGATATGGGAAGCGTGTTTTCTCTTCAGCGGCCTTTACTTTTCAGTCGCTGAACTATTTGACAGATTTCATAAGACTTCAGAGGGATCTCCTTAAAGAGCTGGGAGATACCCTCCAGGATCCTTCAGCTGAGCGAGCAGCTTCCAAGTTGGCTAACCAGCTAGCAACCCTAACCTCCATTGTTAACTCCTCCATGCACTTGATTCCATATGCAGCAGATGGAGCAAGTAGGGTTGCAGGCACAGAAGTGGCTCTTCACAGACATTCCTGGATGCACCTTTGTCAATTTGAGGAACCCTTCAAGTCCTACTTTATGAATGCCCCCTTTGATGGCTCGGCCTTGTTCAGGCCGCAAGTTTGAGAAACTCTTACCAGGAGTGAATGAGATGGCAAAACTCTCTCTGCTGTAGGAGTCCATTTTTCTACTCCATCCTGGCCTTATCCCAAAGGCTAAAAGAGTGGCAAAATGTTGTTCCGTAAATCCCAGGGAGCTTCGCTAGACACTCATGGTGATAATTCCCCCAGAGACAGAGAGGGAAATAATAATCGGAGATGCCGACCTCATGGCGGGGGGGGAGTCCGCATCAGGGAAATAGGGATATGTTCTGTGCCAGGCCCTTTCAGAATCCCTTAAGGATTGCCCGGCTGCCCACCTCTGGAGGCAGTCGGGGGCAGAATATCACTGTACCCAAGAGCCTGGCAAGATATAACAGAAGATGAGTGGGTACGGTGCATAATATCCAGGGGTTACAAAATTCCCTTCTCCCAAACACCCCCAAGAAGTCAAAAATCATCAATCCTGGATGTTCCACTTAATCTTCGGGATCAAGAAGTCGTAGATGTAAAAACTTTGCTGCAAAAAAGAGCCATTCAGGAAGTCCCCACAGACCAGATAGAATCCGGAACTTACTCAAGGTTCTTTTTAGTTCCAAAGAAGATGGGACTGGAGACCTATCTTGGTTCTCAGCAAGTTAAACACGTCAGTAAAGTAGACCAAGTTCCAGATGGTGACACTGCAGTCCATTCTATCCTTTTTTGGGTCAGAGTGATTGGATGTGGTCTATCGATCTCCAGGACGTGTACCACCATATAAAAATGGACAGGCAGTCCAGGAGACATTTACGCTTCTGGCTAGGAGCCAGTCATTACCAGCTCAGAGCTCTGCCCTTTGGTCTCACCACAGCCCCCAGGGTGCTCACCAAATGCATGGCATTAGTGATGGATCACCTGAGACATTTGGGATTCCAGGTGTTTCCTTATCTAGATGACTGGCTCCTCACTGCCATCACTGAGCATCATCTCTTAAGAGCCAGAAACCACATGATTCACACTTGTGCAAGCCTAGGAATCACAATAAATTATGAAAAATCTGCTTTGTTGCCCTTTCAGTGTATTACTTTCATAGGTGCTCAACTAAATACAAGAGACATGATAGCCAAGCTCCCACAAGAAAGGGTGCTTGCTATTCAAGGTCAGGTCTTTCTCCTCTTGTCAAAGTCAAAGGTTCAGGTTCGGTTAGTCCTAAAGGTCTTGGGTTTGATGGTGGCTGCCATTACTCTAGTTCCGTTAGCTCGTTACCATATGAGGATTCTGCAATGGCTCCTCTTCACTCAGTGGTCGTATCAGGACTTACCAGTGTCACACATGATTTTAATCACAGATGCTTGCAAGAAAGATCTACAGTGGTGGCTCCACTCTCCCCTAGTCACTCTAGCAGAGCCTTTGTAGCCCCTCATCCAGTAGCCACAGTTACCATGGATGCTTCCCAAATGGGGGGGGGGGCATTATCTGGGACAGACAGTCCAAGGAACTTGGCAACCTCATGAGTACCATTTGCACATCAATGTCCTGGAGATGACAGCGGTGTTATTAGCGTTGCAACACTTCACGACTCTCTCCCCTTGGGCTATATAGCAATTCAGATGGACAACATGTCAGTAGTGTGGTACATCAACAAACAGAGTGGAACCAAATCTTACCCCTTATGTCAGGAGGCCCTTTGATTATAGCAATGGGCGATTTCCTCTCAGAATTTTCGGGTTGCAATGCACATTCCGAGGAATTCCAACGTGATAACGGACAAGCACAGCAGGGCAATACTCATGCCCCACGAGTGGTCTCTGAAACAAGATGTAGCGGATATGATCTTCCGCAGTTGGGGCCAGCCATGCTGCAATCTTTTTACCTCTCACCTAAACAACAAATGCAGCAGCTACATTGCGTTTGTTCCACCACTGGGACAGTCACCCAGAGATACACTGGTCCACAATTGATCTCCCCCCAGGATTCTTTACGTTTTCTCCCCCTGTCCTTTAATTCCAAAAGTTCTTCAGAAAGCAAAGTTGCTGAGTCGCAAACCGATCCTCATTGCCCCATACTGGCCTCATCAGATACGGTTCCTGTTCCTTTGGCATTACCTGAAAGAAGAGCCTTGGATTCTGGACCTGGTTTCGGACCTCCCGACACATCAGTCGGGCACTCTTCATCCTTCCATTCAAACTCTCAAGCTGACAGCTTGGTTTCTCCACTTCCAATCCTAGCCAGGCTCCCTGATATCTCACCTATGGTTTAACATATTTTAGTCTTTTCTCATAAAACAACTACTAGGAAACCTTACGCTAGTAAATGGAAGAGGTTCTCCTTCTGGGCTGAACAACATGACATTGATCCCTTTACAGCTCCAGTTGCAAAAATCTTGGACTTCCTTGCAGAAACCTTCAAGAAAGGAGCAGCAGCTGCTATGATTCTTGTTCAACTGGCTGATATTTCTAATTTTCATGTGGGCCTTCTAGGTTCTAACAACATGTCCCATAAGCTATGTAAGGCCTTTTTGAAAGGTGCTACCCTATTAAGGCCTCCTATCCGAGAACCTCTCCATCCTTGGGATTTAAATTTAGTACTAGCTGCTCTGATTTTTCCTCCCTTTGAACCAGCCGCTTCTTGTCCTCTAAAGTTCTTATCATGGAAGACTCTCTTCCTGATTGCTGTTACATCAGCTAGGTGGGTTTCCGAGTTACAGGCACTTTCCATCCGCCCACCATATATGATCTTTCACAAGGATAGAGTATTCCTTAGAACTAATCCTTTTTACCAAAAATCTGTTCAGAGTATAATTTGAATCAATCAATTGAACTTCCTGTTTTCTTTCCAAGTTATGGCAGCAAGGCAGAGTATAAATTGCATCAATTGGATGTCCACAGGCAGTTACGATTTTATCTTCAAAGAACCAAGGACATCAGAAAATCAGATCAGCTATTTGTATCCTCTCTCAGAGTAAGCAATGTTCACCAGTTTCTAAAGTGACTCTTTCAAAATGGCTGTCCAGTACTATTACTCATGCTTATGAGTCTCGGAATATGTCAGTCCCGGGAAAAGTAAGGGGACATTCTACTAGGTCCTTGGCTACCTCCATAGCTTTTCAAGCTAAGCTTCCTTTAGATACTATTTGTGCAACAGCAACATGGGCTACTCCCCATACCTTCATTACTCATTACAAAGTGGACATGGCCTCTCGGAACAGGGCATCCTTTGGTTTCATGGTTCTGAAGTTTCTTTTCCAGTGAGCCACACAGGATTTAGGTGCTGGGGATGCTGTCCCAACCAGAAAGAAGGAAGGCAAGATGGACAACATAACATAAAGAAGCTATGTTCTTACCATAATGTTCCATGTTTGTTGTCTCGCCTTCCTTCTTGCGGCCCTCCCTCCTTCCCCCATCCTGGATGATTGAGAGGAATTCCCTTTATTGGCTGATTTGGCTGAGTTTCCTTTGCTTTTCAGCTGTTGGTATAGTCCTTGTCACCATTGTTGCTCTGTTTTTTCGGTACAAGGAAACAGTATTGTTTGGTTAACTCCTTTATTTGGTAAATTATAGTTCTCCTATCTAGTGGTTAATTGTCACAAACGAGATCTGGGTAGCTACTGCTAAGCATGCTGGGATAAGGGGCTAGCCTCGAGCCAGTAAGGACTCTTTGAGCCTTAGAAGTGGCCAAGTCGTAGCCGACATCGGCTCCGAACCCAACCAGAAAGAAGGAAGGCGAGATAAAGGACAACAAACATGGAATGCTATGGTAAGAAAATTGTCTGGGTGCTTGAGAGTCACTATTAAAAATAGGCCTGACTAATACTGTACCGTATACTATTTGTTGTTTTGACTTGTTCTTAGGTTGGGGAGAGAGGGAATTGTTTCCTATCTTGCTTTTTAAAACCTCTAAAACTCTAAAAACATAGGCTATGTTTCTGTGGGAGGAAAACAGAAAGTGCAACACATGAAAATTGTACTGTATTTCTTCTATATTTTTTTGCTTGTTGCTTGGGAGTGCTGGTTACTTGAGTTCTGGTTAACTGAGAGTTTACTGTATCATCTTTCAGCTATAGCAATGATACAAGGATCATCCTACAAAATCCAAGATTCTGGGGATGTCTACATATTGCTGATGCTGTTTATGTTAAGGAAGGTTATCTTAAGAACTTTATGTTGAGAAGTATTCTGCCTGGTTTTAGGAAGAGAATTGGACAGGAAGGGCCAATGCTGAATTTACCGTAACCTGCCATTAATATTCTCAATACTGGAAGGTATGGTAATTCCCACAGTCTTTTTGTCACTTTAGACAGAAAGGAGTACAGTTTGAGAGGGTAAGATCTGGCCCTAAGCTGAATGTTTGAATAATATTTTTTTTTCTAGCCCAGGCATTCTACCACTGATGAGAACCAATACTGAGGGGATCTAAGGGCCTGGTTGCAAGTCTGGATCAGTATTTAGTAGTCAAAGACTTACCTGACCACATAAAACTGGAGTAGGACTAAGAACAAAGCAAATGATAAGGCAAGAGGTTGCAATATTAAGAGGAAAAATATTGTAAGATGAGCAGAAAAGCATGAATCACACAAGTGGAAGAAGACTAAGTCGCTTTAAGAGACTTTATAAGAAGGAAACCACCCTGGAAAAGGGAAAGAGGTGGGGCACCTGTTCCACCTGTGAAGGTGAACTCAGACTCTTATTGAAGGTTGGGCAAGGTAAGGTACCCTTGGAAAATAGAAAGTAGATGCCAGAAAGTGACACAAGTTCCAGTCTGACAAGCAGAAATCAATTCTGGCTAATCTAAGACCTCTGTTGTGTCATAATCCTATTAATGCAGACTACACTGTACATTAAAATGCGGTTTGGTTGCTGAACAATGAGAGAACACTGAAATCTGGAGAGTATAATTGCTAAAATGAATAACATTTTTTATTTGTTAAAAGATACTCCCAGTACCATTAAGCCTTTTCTAAACTGCTCCAGCTACATGGAATTATCTACCTGTCAAACTGAGGAAGAATGACAGCCTCCCTAAATTCCAAAAGAAACTTAAACAATATTTGCTTAAACTATCAAAGTGCCTTTACTTTCTAGACAAAAGTTAAATATACCTTTGTTTTCCAGATGCCTCTTCTTAATGCTTTGCTTCTCATCACCACACAATCTCATATTGCTTCCAGCTGTGACTGCCTCCTTAGAACATTAGCGTGCTCTGTTAGTTCATATATATCATTTGTTCTTTTGTACATGTTGTATTACAAAGGAATAGGCACCCTTTAAACCTATATTAATATGTACCTGTGATTTTCCATTTCAGGTGATTTGTTTCTGATCATATTCTGTTTATTCTTTGTAACTATAACATCTGTATGCTTAATGCAAATACAACACTTGTATGCGACTATCTTTTGGACCAGGTCATACCAGAAAATGCTATTTTTTTACTAGCTCCTTTATCTGGTTTACTAACTCAAACAAATAAAAATAAATTGATTAAGTACAGCACAGAGCTCTTTCCTACTGTCTAAGGAGACTGGATTTTTCTAAAGCAATACTAGATTTTCTACTGAGCTTGCATAAGCCTATGAAGGGATGGCATGTGCATCCCATATCCAAACCTGGGAAATAGATTCTGTAGATCCTAGAATTTAGATCCCATCAAGCTACAGGATGAATATAGAGTGGTTCAGCAGCAGGAGTCATCTCTTAAGATACATTTTATTTATCTACAACAATAAAGGCCAAATGCAAGAACTCATAAATAAGAAAACTGAAATAACTATGGAGACATTGGGTATGCAATACCAAAATGTAACATCTCAAGTGTATTTAAGATTAGCTAGGAAGTGCAGATCTAGAGCCAGGAATTTCAGACCCTTAACTCTTACAGATAAAAAGAATGAAAGCTAGCTCCTATATGTAGCTGAAATAACAGAGAATTGTAGATTATATTAGATGGGGAGGGTAAGAGTCTGTACTACAGTAGATGCAGCATTATTGCCAGATACCCACATTTTAACTTGGAAGTGGCATTTTCTAAAATATCAACTTTTTTCTGATGAGACCAAAGATTATACTGAATGTGTAACTCCAAAAAATGCTATATGGATATGGAAAGTGTCCTTTGTTAGTTCTTGATCCTGCAGTGTTGTAGTGTCATTTTTGGATATTTTGAATGTGCTTTTTACAAAGGAGGAGATGCTTGTTTCCATTTTGAGAATGGTATCCCTCCTGTAGTACATAAAACTGTTTTTACCCAAGGCCCTGGGATTTCTATGGTAGTATGCCAGACAATAACAGTGGACCAAACCCCTCCCTTGTAGAAACAGGTGTTTCTCTTACCACTGCTAAAACCTCTGAAAGATCCTTTGAAACATGACAGTTACATGCAAATTTCTCATCAAAACTTAGACTGTATCATCTATATGGCTGCATGGTCTTTATGCTTCACTATATTTATCCCTCTCTGGGTTCCGCTAATCAAGTGAGTTAAAGGGAGGACAGTGTGGCAGAATACATAATAAATTGTATGGTAGCTCAAAGAAGGCACCCATTGAAAATACCATGTGCACTTCTTTGTACACTACCATAGGTTTTTCCTGTCCGACAACACTTTAACTGTCCATCCCCTTCATTAAATCACACAGTGAATATATGCAGGCTCATCTGTAGCAGCGAGAGTTAGGATGCATTATCCTTTTCCATTTTTGAGGAGTTAACAAAGATGCCTGCTTGCCTTTTTATTTTTCATTCTGGCTGTGGAGCCCGAAAGAGTGGCTCTGAGAAAAGGATTAAATACATTGGGAAAGATCCCAGATGTGGAAATTAATCTAGGACATCTCACAATGTTTGCATATGATCTTCTAACTTTTTAGCATGCCAAATGAGTCTCTACCACCTTGTTAGTTCATACTGAAGGATGGAAGTAAAATGAAGGATAGGATCATGGTCTCAAATATTCTGGAATAATATGTTACTTACATATTTCTGGAAAGACATATGTATTGGCACTCAGAAAACATCTGAATGAAACAAACCTAGACTATGTGGTTTTATTTGGTTTAATCCCACCTGCACACTCCACCATCCCATAATATCAAGTGCTTTATGCATATGTATGCATAATACACACAATAAATATATGTGTGTGTGTGTGTGTGTGTGTGTGTGTGTGTGTGTGTGTGTGTGTGTGTGTGTGTGTGTGTGTGTGTGTGTGTGTGTGTGTGTGTGTGTGTGTGTGTGTGTGTGTGTGTGTGTGTTTATGTATGTGTATATATATATATATATATATATATATATATATATATATATATATATATGTGTGTGTGTGTGTGTGTGTGTAGAGAGAGAGAGAGAGATGGGATCCCTACTAAATCTCAAACTTCCACAATCCCGAGAGTCTGAATCCCGAGAACCAGAATCTCGAACATAAAAAAAAAGAAAAGTAAACAAGAAAAATAAACATTTTCTAATGTATGTGCAGGGGGGCAAGCCCCCTGCAATGTAAATATACCAACTCCGAGATCGCACAACAGTGGAGTGAACGGCAAAGTTTCCGTTCCTCTCTGCACAACACTATTTTGGCATTCACTCCACTGTAGTGCGATCTTGGAGTTGGTATATTTAAGTTGCAGAGGGTGTGGGGGGTGCAGGGGGACTTGTCCCCCTGCATATATGTTAGAAAATGTTTTTTTTTTTTTTTTTTTATGTTCGAGATTCTGCAGTCTCGAGATTCTGGTCCTTGGGATACAGAGTCTCGGGATTGTGGAATTTCGAGATTGAGTAGTGATTCCATATAGATATATATATATAGATATATGGTTTACTATTAAAAAGTCGGCATAGCATTGCACACCTATGAACTATTCAAACTACAGATGTTCGAATAGTTCATATGTATGCCAGCCACGTAATCGAATGGAATATTTGCGAATGGTCTGTGCATTCGCAAATATAATGTTCGATTATGTACAGGGATCACGGTACAGTGCGGTAAGGGAAATACATTGCTTTACTCACTCTAGTGCTATCTCGGAGTTGGAATATATAGTTGGGGGTGTGTGGGGGAGCAGCCCCCCACAGGGGGGTGCAGGGGGGCTTGCTCCCCCTGCATAAACGGGATGTTAGGTTTCCTAGTTAGGGAGCTACGGGAAGGGTGGGATTGCTGTTAAGTGCCGAAAATGTTGCGTTCGACATTTTCGGCATTAACAGCTGTTTTTCGACATTAGGGCTGTTAGGTGTTGTGTACTTTCGGTGAAACACTTTGCTCATAAGTACCATTTTTTTTTCACTTTTGAGATTTTAATAATAACCCTAGATATACATATATGCACACACACACACACACACACACACACACACACACATATATATATATATATATATATATATATATATATATATATTATATTATATAGCACACAACACTTGAAAGGCCATAAATTTAGGTAGAGGTACTGTAGAAGCTTTCGTTGATGGAGATGAAGTTCATCAGATGGGTAGTAAAAGAAACACTTTGGTACAGATGACGAAATGAGGACATCAGAGCAGAAGCCAAGCCCATTTGCAAAGAAGATCAATGAAAAGAGATTACAGTGGTTCAGTCACATGTACCGGAAAACAGAAGATGATTTTTTTAAAGATTATTGGGAGAGGCATGAAGAATACAAGAAGAGACATGGATTTCCAACCAAAAGATGGATTACATGTGAGAAGACCAGTAATAGTAAGGCTTGACTGTCAAAGAAATGGGACAGTGGGACTGAATCAAGATATGTGGCTAATGTTGTCACACCACCCTGATTCCATGTAAAAAGGAACGAAAGGATTGATGATGGCGATGATGCTCCTTGGTCACCCATAAAAAGAGGTGTGTGCCTAATGGCTTTAACTGATTTAAAAAGAAAGAAAAAAATTTACGCTATCTAATGTCTGTTAATCTGTTCACAAAAGGGAGGGCAAAGTACTGTCTGCACTGGCACCAAATAATAGAACAAGTCTGACAGGATAATCCAAGTTCCACATTCCAAAGATAAAAGGGGGACTCTGATCAAACGGCAGTATCCACAATTGCCACTAAAGGCAGAATGAGCCTTACAACATAGACTAAGGGGCATGCCACTTACAGGAAAAAATTCCTCTGGGAGGTAGCAGCTAAAGGTAAAATGTGTCTTGACAGCTTGCACTGAATAGGTATGCTGCATACAAAAAAAGATTATTTTAGATGGGGGCAATAAAATGAGTACTGTTGCAAATATACTTTAGAAAGACCTCAAGTACCCCTGAAGCAAGTCGAACTACACCTCACAAGCTACATAAAATGTAGACACACAAAGTAAAATGGATTGCTACTAAAAAAAATCAGCCTTTGACTGCTGAACATTGAGTTATATCAGTACTGAACATGCTAGGCACTTCTCTGGCCTGGTACTTCACCCCATATATTGTGTAAGAAAGAAACACTGATCATTCAGCCATTCACCAAATACTCAACAATACAAGTCATTCTACCCAAAGTAAACTTATCTGAAGACAGAATTTATCAGTTTGTCTCAGAACAGAAGGATCATATTCACTAAACAGCACTAGTTTGGTTATTTCCAAATTTGTGGTAGTTTCTATCTTCAAGAAATTCACTGCAGTATGGAGGCCTTAATCATTAGCATGACAGAGAAGACAAAAAGAAGAATATTTTCTATTATCCTGACTTTTGACTTGAGGCAAGGTAGTAAGGAAAAAAAGTACTTTCCTGGCTATTTTCAGTCATTACAAATCTTAAAGTGCAAGGCAGGCAATGTCAGGAGTAAAACGTTAAACTCAGAATTAGTACCAGAAGCGATGATTGGAAGACATGAGCTAAACAAGCCTGTGCCTATGTATCTAAAGACATTAAGGGAGAAAAGGGAAAACTAATTGCGAAAAAAACTGCATTCCAAATCACGAATCAGGTCTTGTTCAAAATAGTGTTGCTGATTCTGGAGGTAACATCATAAAGAAAGATCCATCACAGAGATAGTTAAAAATAATTAAAATGGCTAAAGATCCATTTTGTACAAAAATAAACTTTTGGTAATGGATTTTCCTTTCATAAACATCAGTAGCAACTTTGTATACAGTTTAAGAATTTGTCAGCATATAGTCAAAGCTTGATTTTCTTTCTTACCATCAGTATTCACGTTGACTCCTTATGTAGTTCCTGCTTTCTGTACCCACAATGTACCCACAAGATGTGCCACATTTATGCTGCCAGATACAAGTTGTCAGTACTTCTCTAACACCTTACCCTAATGTTTTAGATAGAAGGGAGGAAATTAGCATTCTTGATTTGGATTCATACCATGAAATGTTGATTAGATCATTACCAAACATACTAAATTATAAAAATTGAGCAACTAAAATTCTTGGGGTAAAGTAATCCATTGTTGCTCAAAACTATGGATGTGATAGTGTTCAATCTCGCCGTTTGTTCTTACACATGGGTTCGGAGCCGATCCTCGGCTCCGTGCC
Source organism: Protopterus annectens (assembly GCF_019279795.1). NCBI lineage: Eukaryota > Metazoa > Chordata > Ceratodontiformes > Protopteridae > Protopterus > Protopterus annectens. The sequence goes on from NC_056739.1 coordinate 1,494,069,547, forward strand.
GGCCTCTTGCAAGCTCTGCATCGAGAAGAAGCTCGAGACAATCTAATACCCACAATCCCCCTCTGCCTTTACCTCAGATCTAGTTTGCCGCTGCTGCATACGCATCGTTGGGAGCTAGCTCGAGAGTTTCTAAGCTAAGATATAACTTTTATTGTTATATTTATTAGGATACTAGTCTGTTTGATATTTTTCAGTGTTAACTGTGTGATTGTGTTGTGGTTCCGTTAATTTATTGGTACCGTTAACTTTAATTATCGGTCAAATTGTTATCGGGGCCTACACCCTTCATATCTTACCTAGTTGAGAAGAATTTTTTACCGGATTTGACAATTTTATCGGTTTTGACTAACTTTATCGGACTTGACTGTTTTTTACTGGATTTATCTTTCTTCCCTATAATGTCTGAGAAGGTAAAGTCTGGTTTCAAGCGTTGTCAGTGTGGCCAGAAAATGTCGGTCACTGACAACCATAGTTCCTGCGTCTACTGCCTTGGCCCTCTCCACTTACAAGAGGATTGCTCCATCTGTCACTCTTTTAGTGGGAGGGTCATGACAGATAGGTGCAGGAAACTAATGGACAGAGGTCTATTGAAACCGGCTTTCCAAGAGGCTCTGGATGCTTCTGACCAGGCATCAAAGTCCTCTAAGGAGTCGAAGACGTCGGAGCCTAAGTCATCGGCTCCGAGCTCTTCTTCAAAGGTTAGATCACCGGTTCCACAGACTTCGGGGCCGAGTGTTCAACTGGTATCGGTTCCTGAGCCTCGAGTCTTGGAACCGGTGATGGAGCTCCCTCCTTCGGCCATATTGAGGTCGGCTCCGTCTTCGGTTCCTTCGACCCGTTCTTCCTCCAAACTTTCGGATGTCGATGTGGATCGCGTGGTGCAGAAGTTATTGGAGCATTCGGCCCTCTCTAAACTTATTTCGGTTTCCACCCAGTTGGTGTCGAAACTTGAAGGCCTTCCTGTATCTCCATCCATTCCTCCTCCGAGACCGATTCAGTCTTTGGAGCCGGAAGAGGCTGATCTACTGATTGTGGAGCCCTCGGGTCCAGAACCGTCTTTTTCTCGGTCTGTTCCCCTCACCTCGACTCCGTCGGACCCGGTACCGGAGTCTCGGAGCCAATGGTCTGTTCTTGGTTCCGGGGCTGAGAGTCGAACCGACGTGTCGGTTCCGACTCTCCCCCTCGGGGCCTCGGCGCGGATCGATTCGGCTCCGTCCTCGGGGTCGATGCCTTGATGCCTGTGTCGGGATTCTTCCCATTTCTTGAACCGGGGACTCTTGATCGCGGGACCGGGGCGTTCGACCTGATGAGGAAGGTGTTGTCTACCCAGACAACCACATCAGTGGAAGCAGTTTCTCCTCCCCATA